>NC_084949.1:25421499-25528999 GCF_949316205.1 Platichthys flesus
CCGCTACATCGCTGTGGTCCACCCGGTGCTGTTCACCAGCGTCCGAGACAACAAGATCCGCATCGGCATCTCCGTGGCCGTGTGGGGCTTCACGCTGTCATACGGCGTCGCCAAAAGCCTCCTGGACGTCGTGAAGGCCAGCGGCATCTTCAGCGGGGTCATCCTCTTCGCCTTCGCGGTCATGGTCTTCTCCAACATCTCCATCATCTGGGTGCTGCGGCGCTCCGTGGCGGGCAAGGAGGTGATGCACCCGGTGAAGAAGAGGGCCTTCAAGACCGTGCTGAACATCCTGGTCATCATCGTGGTCAACTACCTGCCTCCTGTGGCGCTCATGCCCTTTGTGCCATACTACACACTGGTTCAGTACCGCTGCCAGGTCAGCACCAGCGTGTTCGCCCTCATGGATCTGAGCTGCAGCCTGGAGCCTCTCCTCTACATCACCAAGATGGAGCTGAAGGAGATCAAGTGCTGCGGTCGGAGTCTGTCCAAGAAGCCAGAGGAGGTCAGGGTGTAGGAATCAAACCACCAATCACGAATAAATTAATACTGAGCTGGACAAAACCAGAACGCAGTCTCTACAACATCTGGTTCAAACTGACTCTTTCTTGTCAGTTTCCTGAACATTACATCATTAATTTATCATTTGCAGTGGCAGTAAATTGTCGTGGAATATATTTAAACACATAAGTTGTAAATGTATTAAATATGTTAATGTAACATAGTAAAACTAGTTAAAGATGGATTCAAAAGAAGCTCTAACTCATATTTGTTTGCTGCGTTTCCTCCTCACATCTTTGCAGATTTTCCAGAATCCAAACTTTTTTCCTACAAAGTAGAAACTGTGAGAATAATGTTTGCAGTAAAATAAGCATTTAAAAATAAATCATTTCATGGATTTGTCATCTTTTTGTGTGTGAAATTGTTTCCCTGCCTTAAAGCTTTAAATGCACTTTTTAATCTTACGTGGGTATAAACGTATATGAGTTAAAGATTCTTTCTTGACTGGTGTTTAACGTGGTCTCCACCTGAAACCAGCAGCTGGTTCCCAGAACATCCTTGGAGAAGTTTAAGAAAACTGTTTTCAAAGATCATTGAGAATAATGAAAGTAGATGAGGACCCTAGTTTAACTGGATATTCCAAGAGAGACTCATTAACTCGTTCACATCTTGAGTCCACGTAAATGACGGCCCGGAGCGGGTGCTGGTGCAGAGAGCACTGATTAAGCAATTAGTCCTTTATTAAGCCTCATCATGGGAAACCCACTGTGGGACCAATTAGCAGGAATGTAATGAGCGGCCACATTGTGTCATTGTCCACATCATAAATACACAACACACTTTAATAAGTAAAGAACACAGATAAACAGCATATTTATTCTAGTAAGAATCTTGCTGCACACTGCACAAGATTTAACTTTGTGACCTGGCCTCCACCAAGAAGGTTAAGTTTCTTTTTTAGAAAAATTACAAAAACACAACTGAACAGTTTTCAACGAGACTATGTTTCATAGGTCAGTGGGTGGATTTACATTTTAACTGGTTTCCTGGAGAATAATTCAAGTCTTGCTGAAGATAAAAACCCAGGCTTACAGTTCCTTGCATAAGTATTCACCCCCCTTGGACTTTTTCCCATTATGTACTGTTACTAACTGGAATTCAAATAGACTTAAATAAACTTTTTCCCGTTTGATCAACAAAACATGCTTTGGAGGTGCAAAATAAATTTTATTGTGACACAAACAATAATGAGAACAAAAAAATTGACATCTGTTGGGTGCATAAGTATTCACCCCCCTGTGTCAATACTTGGTAGAACCCCCTTTCGCTGCAATTACAGCTGCAAGTCTTTTGGGGTATGTCTCTACCAGCTTTGCACATCTAGAGATGGAAAGGTTTGTCCATTCTTCTTGGCAAAAAAGATGAAGCTCAGTCAGATTGGATGGAGACTGTGAACCGCAATCTTCAAGTCTTGCCATAGATTCTCTATTGGATTGAGGTCTGGGCTTTGACCGGGCCATTTTAAGACAATAACATTCTTTAATCCAAACCATTCCTTTGTAGCTCTGGCTGTATGTTTAGGGTCATTGTCCTGCTGGAAGATGAACCTCCGCCCCAGTCTCAAGTTTTTTGCAGACTGCATCAGATTTTCTTCAAAGATTTCCCTGTATTTGTCTCCATCCATCTTTCCCTCTATTCTGACCAGTTTCCCTGTACCTGCTGAAGAGAAGCATCCCCACAGCATGATGCTACCACCACCATGTTTCACTGTGGGGATGGTGTGCTCAGGGTGATAGGCAGTGTTGGGTTTTTGCCACACATAGAGTTTTGCATTGAGGCCAAAAAGTTCAATTTTGGTCTCATCTGACCAGAGCACCTTCTTCCACATGTTTGCTGTGTCTCCCACATGGCTTCTGGCAAACTCCAAATGGGATTTTTTATGGATCCCTTTCAACAATGGCTTTCTTCTTGCCACTCTTCCATAAAGGCCAGATTTGTGGAGTAGACGACTAATAGTTGTCCTGTGGACAGATTCTCCCACCTCAGCTGTGGATCTCTGCAACTCCTCCAGAGTAACCATGGGCCTCCTGGTTGCTTCTCTGATTAATTTTCTTCTTGTCCGACTCTTCAGTTTGGGTGGACGGCCTCCTCTTGGTAGGTTTGCGGTTGTGCCATATTCTTTCCATTTTCTTATAATGGATTTTATGGTGCTCAGAAAGATATTCAAAGCTCTGGATATTTTTTTATAACCTAACCCTGCTTCATATTTCTCCACAACTTTATCCCTGACCTGTTTGGTGAGCTCCTTGGTCTTCATGATGCTGTTTGTTCAGTAATGATCTCCAACAAAATCTGAGTCCTTCACAGAACAGGTGTATTTATACTGAGATTAAATTGCAGACAGGTGGACCCTATTTACTAATTATGTGACTTGCAAATGTGACTTGTGAATGCAATTGGTCGCACCAGATCTTTGTTAGGGGTTTCACAGTAAAGGGGGTGAATACATATGCACTCAACACTTTTCAGATTTTTATTTGTAAATAATTGTGAAATAATTTTAATCTGTGGTTATACCATGACAAGATGTAGAAAAGTCCAAAGGGGGTGAATACTTATGCAAGGCACTGTATCTAGGGAGCTGATATCTGTGTGTTCAGTTTGGTGCAGATTGAATTTAAAGGGATCTCCTTGGGGGGGGCGGGGTACATGAGTGGGAATTGTTTTAAACCCGAGTAATTTTACTGTGCATCTCCTTCAGACATTCCAGGCTGGCTTCAGGTCCATCCTCCGAGCTCACGTATCCAGGGTATGTTGGGTAGAACCGGGGCGTTCTAGGTTCAGTGATTTCACCTCCTGCCATTGATGACGGAGGTGAAAACAGTGGCATCAACTTGGCATGTGCATAGTCAATCTCAAAACCTTCGAAAATAAGCCCCACCCCAGAGGCCCCCAACCCCTCCTCCAGAAGTCGGGACACCTTCTGAGTCGCCAGCACCAATCCTTCATAATCTTTTTTTTCTAATCTGAATATATCAGAGGTCAAAGGTCGGCGTGGGACCAGCACAGTGAGTCCAGGGGAGTTGGGGAAAGGCGTGAGGAAGGCCACATGACCCTCGTCCTCCCACACGCGCCACTGCTGCTCCTCCCCACGCACGATGCGCGAGAACAGCCCGGGGTGAGCCGGGTCGGCCCCGAGGAAGGTCAGATTGGGGGGGGCGTCCGGAGACAGGAGTTTGGCTCGAATCTTGGTTTGGATTTCAGTCAGGCTGGAGTCGCTCCACCTGGGGGCTGTCTTAGACGTGCAGTACCCCGGGTCCTGGGCGTTGTGCTCCTCCTCTCCCGCCAGGTGAGGGCGCCACTCGTCATCCAGACAATGCAAGGGGAGGACACAAATCTGTGGAAATGAAAATAACATGAAAAATGAAAACAGGAACAAACTGTCACATCCACAGCTCCACGGTTGGTAACCTTCATGTCTACTGTTGCTGAGGTGCTGGAGGATGTTGTCATGTGTTGTATAGTGTTCATGAATGTCACCACCTGGTGGACGGGAGTGGAACAGCTTGTTGTAGCCATGTAGAGGCTAAATTTCCTTATTACCGCTCGTCTGCAAGAACCTTTTAGTTCCCTTTTAGAACGTTTCAGGGACTAAAAGATTACAGTTTTTTTTTTCCCATCATGGCAGAAGTACAACTTTTCAACACATTGGTGCTGGCAAATCGATATTGGCAGTAAAGTAGCTTTAAAATATGATGATGACCCTTCTACAGGTCTCACTGGCTGCACTGTACAGCTCTCACCTGGGCCGGCCTGTCTCTGTGGGGTCTGCTGACCAGCGCACACCTACGAACCCCCAACCTCTCACACAGCAGCTGGGACACGGCTCTCGCTCCCAGCAGCCAGGACAGGTACACCGGCTCCTGCAGGTGGAAGATGCTTCCTCCCGGGCTGCCGGGGGTCAGGCTCTCCAGGATAACGGAGCCAGGGGTCCAGGGCCTTGGGTGGAGGTAGGCCACCAGCCCCTCAGACTCCCAGAGGACATGACGGGAGAGAGCGGAGGACATTCTGTGGAGCGAGAGGAGAAGATCATAGTGGAAGATTGAAGTGAGACACATAGATTTTTCTTTTCAAAATAATAAAAACCATTGTGTCACAGTCTCGTATTCATATAAGATTTTTTTTTTTATTTGATGGGACCATGTATTTGATTTGTATTAAACTAGGTAGTGATAAAGCTGTATTTTCTAAAATGTTCTGATATTGTCTGATTTAAATAAATCTGCAGTTTATTTCATAGTTTTCAAAACAAATATTTGTATTGATTTAAATAAATGCAGACCAGATGGTTTATATTTACATAACAATAACATTTTATGAATATTTTCAGTATTCCAGTTCTATATGTAATTGTAGTTTTTAGATCACTTTGATAACGTTATCGATAATTGACACCAACTTCAAGCTTTTGCGTTAAAACACGAGCAACTTAATAAATGACATGTGAGCCGTATTGCAGAATGGACTGACAGGACTCAGTTAAAGTTAGAATCAAAGTGAAACTCAATTGTTTTAAACGTGGAAATGACGCTTGAGTGTTAAATTGGCTTTTATGCCAAAGGAGTCTGGCAAGTGAGCTCGTGAGACAGTCAAGTTCCGGGTTGTTTTATTCTTAAATTAACGTTTTTAATTAAAAATGAACTGAACCGACCTTCTGAGGATGAAGCTTGTAAACAGCATCAAGTTACCATGTGACAATATACTGATTTCTTCTTCTCCTCTTCCTCTTTATATAAAATAGACAAGTTTAAAAACAGAAACATTAAAACTCACACTTCCTTTTTTCAGATTCTTCTTCTAGCGTTTGGTAAAACTGTTATAAAGAGCTCTACCCCCATCTACTGGACAGGAAGTGTAGTGCAGTGGCCCAGAGGATGAATCTACATAGAAACAGAAATACATACATTTATAAATAAATATAGTAGAAATAAATAAACATGTCATATTAGAAATGTATATTTCAATAATAAAATTTAAAAACTAATGTGGAAAATATGTTTAAAAACAGATAGAAATTGTTTATTTTTCATTAAACTGTTTAAATCTGCATTCATTTAACTATTTAAACTTGTTTTAACCTACTTATCCCAGTTCTGTATTTATTGTATATACTGTACTTTATATATTATTATTTACAGTACTACAGTAACAAGCTCACAGAAACTCTCTGGCTGCAGTTTGAAGAAGTGACACCAGAGGAAGCTCCTGAGCTGCAGATTAAAGGACAGTGACTCACTACAGGAGACAACATGTTCAACAACAGCTACAACACAAAGGTGCAATAAACCTAATCACTCAAATTTCATCTGCACCAACTTATCAGGTTTTCAGCAGACGTGTGAACTCGTCTTACGCTTGGTTTGTGTTGTCACTTCCTCTTTCTGCAGAAGATCACATTCCTGAGCTCACTCTTCCTCTTTCTACCGCCCTTGTTTCCAGTTACTATGCCATGAAATGACTTCACACACACACACACACACACACACACACACACATACACACAGAAACACACAAACCCAAAAGATATTAGTCCTCACATTAAAAGAAATAGAGAAGGAAAGGTTAATGACAAATCTCATGTTGACTTGAATTCTGTTTCCTTCTTAAGATAAATAATCTACTACACATGACAACAGGAGGGAATAGTTAAGACATCCTGTGGTTTGCATGAGGTCTCACGTGAGGAGACAGTTGAGGTGCGGAGAGAAAAATGTGTCACTCCACTTTGTGGCAGTAAATCTGTCGTGCTAATCTTCAGCCTGTGACCCGGGTAATGAGCTCAGCTGCTCAGAGATCCCCTGATCTGAGAGCAGCAGCATCAGCTGAGCTCCAGGGAGATGATTCACTCAGACGTGAGGGGCAGACACATGGAGAAACTCAGGAGAGGACACTGAATATACAGACATGTCCTTCTTCAAGTGTCATAGGTGGGATCCCACAAAGTTTTCCATTATATAAATAACTCTTTATTTGGTTTTTAAATTATATAAGCCCAAACAGGAAACAGGAAAAACACAGAGAGGAACTTGAGCAAGAAATATATGTATTTACGCACATCAAGGAATTATTTAGCAAAGGGGTTCATATAGAAAACATTTAATGGATTACAAATTATACATTTTTATAAGCAGTCCTCATGTATCCGTAAAGTTTATCTGTTAGTTTTGCTACTGTACATTCAATCTGAAGTTAGAAGCAAGAAAAGTACATTTCCAAATACATGTTTGCTGCTATTTACTGGCAGAGAACGAGAATTAGTGAGGTGATCACAACATTTACTGACACAGGATGTGATGTCACAAACTTCCTAGGTCATTTTAATTAACCCAGAGGTAAAAGACGGAACTGGGCTCTTCCTTTCTCTGAAGTTGACTCATAAATGTTTAAACCACATGTAGTTTATGGGCGTGTCTAGCTTTACTGGTCACAAATGGCAGGAACTGTGTCATAAAGGTTTCCTGTTTTCAGGTCTCCACACAATAAAACACAGCAACACACATTTTCTCCGTCCCGTCCTTTTTCTTTTGTTCTCACCTACTTTTACTGTATCTATTTCTATTAAATAATAATATTACATTATTATACACTTGAGAATTGTCTTCAAGGACAGAAGTCTTTTTCCTCTTCTCCTTGTTTGATCCATCATTGTTTGAAATATCTTCACCACCAAGTACAAATATATTTACTGTAAACTGTGAAGATGTTTCCTCAAAACAAGGTGTGGATGTGCAGGAAGATTAAAACTTTAAAACATTCAAGTACATGTATGTTAATGTAATGTGTGATTTTGTTCACTAGCCCATATCTGTTGATGTCAATGCTATCACTAAAAGTAAACTTTAAAAATGCCAACGCAGTTGAAACCAAGCTCGGAATCAGCGGAGCCAACAAACGCTTTAACCATTTGTTCTCAGTCCAGTTTGTTATGGCTGATCTTTCCTTTCACAGGGATTCATCTGAAAAAGTCCTTGAGGCCTGAATTCCACGGTTTGACTCTCGATTAGAGAGATTCAACGAACATAAGTCCAAATTATGATTTTAACGTACACACATTGTGAACAAAGTAATCACAGCCATCAACGAAACAAATCAACCAACAATAAAATCACGTGACCAATCGTTACCAATCACTGTTATCACAAAAATACATTTAATTTAAGAAAACGATATTAACCAATAATAACAGACCATAACAAATCAAATAATGTTGCTACTTTCATTCTACTTCAGTCGTTCTGCTTTCAGGCTATTGAAGTCTTTAAGTTATTGATTGCTGTTGTTGTTCATGGATATTAATGTATTTATCCTTATTTATTCATGAACAGGTGAGACAAAGTTGTCTGAAAGGGAAAAATGAAATATCCCTCGACTACATTCATGGCTCCTACACCATTCATATATAAGACACAACCTTGCACTGGTCGTAGAGTAGGTAGTAGTAGATCCAACTGTCACATATTCACGTGTTGTAGTTGATATCAGGCAGGAATAGACCTGCTAACAGCCTGAGCTCACAATATCTGAATGTGTCAGATTGCTTGGCAATGACTTACAGTAGACTAACTTTAGCCTCATGGCCTTACTAGGTTTCAGCACCTTTGTGAGGCAGATGCCATCAAGTCTTGTGACATAATGTGAGATATAGCTGAGGACTGTCTCGGCGCTCAAACACTCCCAGTACTCCAGGGGCTGGGTGTGAGTCAGATCAGGCCCCGTCAGACCAGTTGAACCGGCTCGGCTCCAGGAAACAGACGAAACAGATGTGCAGTTTGAATGTGCAGTTGCGTAAAGAAATGAGAGGAAAGCTTGAGGCTGGACACTCAGCTGTTGGCTCATTTGGGTTCGTTCACACAATGGTATAGATGCAGCTAAAAGCTAATGGAGGCAACTGCACCTTCATGGAGTTTTTTTTTTAGTCCACACAACAAACTACAGCCTTCTTCTTCTCCGGGGGAACAAGGCTCCAGGAATGGGAGAAGGGGTTCTCTGTGTGGAACTCGAGAAACAAAGTTATGTGTATTTTGAAAGAATATAGTTTAAACTTTGGGGGAAATGCTCATTTGTGCATTAGAGGTGTCACAAGTAATGTTATCTTTGGTCAGAGCTATGCTAGTTCCCCATGTTTTACTCCTGCTAGCTAAGCTAACTGCTTGATTTTAGCTTCATAATTAGCGTACATATACAAATACTAAAATGCTATAAAGCAATGTTCAATATACTGAGCTTGTATAATTGATTGCATACAAAGATGGACACCTCCCTAAACAGAAGCCAAAGGAGCTTGATTGCCCCCTGCTGGCTGGCTGCAGTAAAGGTAAAAAACCCTGCCTTCTCCATGTTAGCGGGTGGGACATGGGCCAAATTTAAAGCCAAAACATAAAATAATAGTTTCTCTGATAGTCATTTAAGCCGTTCGATGTGTGTCCGCCAAGTTGGTTTAATATAATTTTCATACAACAAAAATGGGGTAAAACATCATGAATGACAGCTGAGACTGACTCGCAATTGGTCGAACAATTCAGGATTTAGATTTCATATCATAGTTTTGCTTCATTTCTGGATGGTGCGAGAAAGTGGAAGTCTGTCGTTCATCTTCATAAACAAACTATGATTCATACCAATAAGAGAAAACACAAAGACTTCATCAGTTTTATGACTTTTGTGTGAATGTAACACAACACACAACCCTCCCAGAGAGAGCCAGGGATGTTAATTCTGTTCTTTGTGTATCCCTCTGGCTTCCCTCAGGACGGACGTTTCCTCTTTTAACTTTCCTCCCTACAAAGCATTCTGTTGTGTCCTGGTTCAGAACAACTCAGTCGTGAAATACCTCATGACCTGAGACACATGACTGCACACAAACACACGCACAGATTCTGTCCCCTCAACTGTCTGTGTTTAATTGTGTGAGGCGAAAACAGAGTAACGTGACAAGACAAGAATCAACGTTGCCCTGCCCGGAGCCACCGAGTGTTTCATCTTTCAAAAGTGTCTCCAACAGAAACCGGATTCCACGTGCACATGAACCCACTCTGGATTCTTAAGGTCACTCGTCTCACATGGGGATGAACCACATGAGAAGCCGGTTCTCCCTCTACCCACACACTGCTCATCCCTCTCACCATAGTCAGTAATCATATGTCAGATGTCATTATCCATGCAGAAGGAGCACGATACAGCAATTACAGCTATCACCACAGATGATATGAAGTTTGAGAGATCCACAAACAGTAGAGGAAAGTTCTGAAATGTTTGTTTTTTTCCACCAATAAAAGAAACGCATCTCCACAGACTAATAATTAAAGGATTTTTCCTTCTTACAAAACCTGACATTTTGCAGAGCAGCTTAAAACAAGTGGTGTAAATCTGTCGGCCTCCAGATCCTGGTCAGGGATTTCTTCTTTAATGTTGCGAGATCAAACTTTTTTGGTGATTTCTCAAAGAATTATGTGGGAATCGTGACGGGAAATATTATATAGAATATAAATGTGGTTTCATAATTTGTCCTGAGGGACAAAGTTTTGGATTCTAGTTTTGGATCATATCACAAAGTCAGTTTGAATACTGATGTCTGAGGATCACAACCCACAGGACAAGGAAAACAGTTCGGTTCACATCTGGAGGAAATCAAAACTGAATACTGAAAAGCCCCAGGAAGAAACTTAAAGTAAAGAGAAAGACAGACATGTGATAAGTTGTGTGTTTGTATGCCGCGCACACTATAGACTCACACAGAGACTTGCTGAGTCATTTCAATGAAATAACAACATGGTTTCTGTGAGTTACGCAACATGGAGAAGTGTTTCTATTCTCCAGAAAAAATATCTGAGAAGCATAATATAAAACAACATGATTCACATGTATAAAATAATGTACTTTATATTATTTATTATTTATTAACAGCCACAAGCAACAGGAATCACCAGAACTAGTGGAGTGTGAAGCATGTGGACACTTGTATTAATCATGTGGATTAACTTGTGCTAAGCTCCCAGGTAACTCAGCTGTGACCTAAATATCCAAGTCACAATAGAGAGTCCTGTGTTATCGCTTCTGCTTCAGGTCGACGGCTCAGTCAGCGCTTCTTATCAGAGTGTTCCCAGGAGGGCAAGGCCTTTCTACTGGGGAATCTGTCAGGGAGGAGTGTGGGTGTATGTGTTGGTGTGTGTGTGTGTGTGGGTTCACTGCCACGACAAAATTTACACAGCTGCTCGACACCAGTCAGCACATTGAGCTCACACACACGTTCGGGTCCCTGTCAGATACTACGTCCACTTCATTCAGTCTCAAGAGGCAAAACTTTAATTAGAACCAAAACTAATTTTAATGTTGTTGCTGTTAAAACTATTAAACTAAGGATAGGTTTAAAGTTGTGTGTATTTTGAAGCAGTGACCAAACAGGCAATAGCTCTGAAGTGCAAAATGTCTCACACACGTTCACACACCTAACCCTAACCCCTTCACAGGCACCACAGAGACGTCCATTCATTACTAACAGCCCAACCAGAACCTGACCTCTGACCCTAAACAGGAGCAACTCATAACTTAACCAAACCTTAAGTAAACTTTCATAACTTAAAGTCTAACCCTGACCGAAACCTCATTCTTAACCCTGAAACAGATCTGGGAAAGTGGGTCAGAAAGTTAAGGGACCGGCCCACGATTCCCCAAGATGTCCTGACTCCTGAAGATAAACCCACACAGAGATATCTTCACACAGACACACACTCAAACTGAGACGTCTGTGCTCCACCCGCCCTCCTCTATCGCCCGCCTGTGAAACCCTCCCTGTGAGACCCTGGTGAGTGTTTTCTGTTTTCACGATTACAAGTAAGGACCTTCCCGTAAAACACTGGCCCAGCTGTTTCTCTCTCCACCCCCCCCCCCCCCCCCCCCCCCGTTTTCTCGCTTCCTGACTGAAAGCTCCAGGTAGAGACGGACGGCTCAGTCGACTGGTCTGAACTTGTCTTTCAGGTTAAACCTCAGGAATTTATTTGCACATGCAAACTACGAGGAACTGTATTTTCAACCCTACTTAGTTTTGCATTTTGCAAATAAAAAGTCCACAGAGATGGGAAAATGAAAAATAAAAGTAAAACTAATCATGAACAAGTCGAGAAAAGAGAGAAGTCGATCTTATATATCAAATGGACAAGGCAATTCTATCTTGTACCACATAAACAAAAGGTAACGTCGTTTTTACTTTGAACTGTTGTTTAAAGTTATTTTATCAATATTTAGCATTTCGAGAATTAAGTTGGAGTGTCGAGGAATATGTATATTATTAACTTGATAGTTCTTCAGAATCTGTTTTAGAAACAAGGACATTCTCTTTTCGTGTGATGAGTTTCATGTCAGTTCAGAAGGAACCGAACCAACTCGACAGATGGAACTCTGGCAGATCTGAGGTTTTTATTCTTAAACTGATCCTCAAGCGTTCACACCCTCCTCCTGCCACCAGCTTATCAGGGGTGTTAATTTCCCATGACTCAGCAAACAGAGTTTAAACACCCACATGTAAATCCTACTACTAGGAGTAGAATACTGGTTTATCTCTGCTGAGCTCTCTGTGACCACTACAAGACTTCATTAACATTTCATTAATAAATTCAGGCCTAATTTCTCTGGTTGTTTACATTATATTAAATGTCAACTATCAGATGAAAAACAAGCTGTCGTTTCAACTTTATTTGAAATTATAGGCCTGCTCACAAAGCTGTTATCAATATGAAATTCTTGATAACTAGACACCGAAGGCTGCATATTGAATGTTGTTGGTGGTGTTGATTAAACCTGATCAGTTGTCTTTTCCTCTGAGCCACTTTAGAAAAACACTCGACAATTCCATGTTGAATTTCAGCAAAACTGTTTTTAGACACTTAAGAGCAGCTAAATGAAATTCCACCACTTGAATTTAGATAGACTTTACCAGTCGAGGAAAGTCGCCTTTTCAGGCACGAGAAGAATGAAAAAGCACATCACACAGGTCACTTGTGTACAGAGATATTTATTAGAAAAAAAAATGAGCAAAGCATTTTACAAAACCAAACACCTGCAATAACAGACTGAGCTACTTGAGATATGATCAGGTCTTATCCAGCTTTAAATAACAAAAGCCACGATCAGCGAGCGGAAGATAAACCTATGTACACAAAGAAAAAAAAAGAAACACGTGGATAGTCTGACATCAAGAGTTTGGCTTGAGGCCCCTTTCTGGACTTGAAGCTGTTAAGAAGAAGGTCAGTAAACAGGGTGAGGCTGGGTTTTAAAAAGGAGTGGGTAACATGGAGTTATTTTATTGAAGGTAAGAATTTGGAGGATTGGTAACTGGTGCGAGGAGTGTGAAGGAATCTGTCAAGTCTACAACACTACTGTGAGCTCGGACTCACGCCTTTGCATCAAGTCTACAAAGACAGACACGCACTCTGCCGGGTGGTGGGACAGGAGTACGTGTGGGGATCGAACAGGGGACTGAGAGACGAGCATGTACAGATGCTTCACCAGACGACCCCCCAGCCCCCTGCTCTACTCTCATCTCAACTTCCACAGGCTCTATACGTCTCATTCAGCCGCAAGTTTCATACTTCCTCTCACGTGCCGTTTTTCTTTAATCTCTTAAGATAATATATTGATATACAATGCTGCTAGTTACAGCATGTGGGCACTGGAGCAGAAACACGACTCCGCTGCAGAGCGGCTGGACCACAGCCTCTCATTTAGCAGCAGAGAGGCTCTTGTTGCGGCGCTTCCGAACTTCCTCCATCAGATCCTTGAGATACTGAATCTCACGGCTTATGGACTCCGCCTTCTCCTCCAACTCTTGGTTCCTCTTCTCCAGCTCATCACACTCGTTGGACAACAGGTCATTCTCGACCCGCTTCTTCTGCCGGTAGCGTGTGGCTGCCGTCTTGTTCTGCTCCATCTTCTTCAGTTTCTTCTCAACCACCTTGGGAGCGCCGGACACCGACTTGACCTTGGCAGCCTTGGCCGAAGGGGAGGAGGAGGCGGTGGGCTCTGGTTTGGTGTAGGGCTTTGTCCTGGAGGAACCAGCTGTAGAAGAGAGGGTGGGAGAAGGAGAGGGGAGACGAGGCGGTGAGCCGGCAAGGGAGTCGATTCCAGAGTCAACGTCACAGTCGTTGGCCGGCTCAGGGATAGAGATGAGGGCCGGCTCTTCTTTGTTGGCAACAACCAACAATAAGGGACCAGGGATTGGGAGGGAGATCATAATGGGGCTGGTGGCCCCAAGGCTTCCACTTGGATCCTGGATGATGGCGGCGGTGACAGTTGTGGCCACTTTGTCCAGCATGTCCACTTCACTTAGCTCGAACATGATTGCTGGAGAGGTGGGTGGTGGCGAGGGAGCTGGAGACAGAGGCTCGGACTTCATAACAACAACCTGAGCCACCTCTATCTTCTCAGCCTCAGCTTCCACAGGAGACGGGAGCTCCAGAGGGAGGGCAGGGATATCGGACAAAGACAGACCAAGCACCAGGCTCTCAGGAGAGGTAGGGACGGCTGAGTCGAAGGAGTCGAGATCCAGATCCATCTGGGAGTCAAGAGAGGCCAGAAGATCCTCAGGAGAACTGGGAGAATCATCAGGTGAGCAGGCGCCAATGAGAGAATCCAGGTCAAAATCACTCAGGTCGATTTTCTCTGTCATCCATTCCATGCCTTCAAAGGAGTCATCTGTGGACAAAGATATATTTCCATTTAATCAAAGACCTCAAGCTAAAATCAGTTTCTATCAAAACCTGTCTCATATTTCTAGATGACAGTGTTTACCAAGACACACGCCTAACAAACAGATCTTTAAGGAATGTAACTAATGCCACCTGATGCTTATAAACCGAACAAAGAAGGTTTTTAATATGTACTTATGGTCTGGAGGAAATTCAGAAGCAGAACCTCTCTTCCTTCACATATCACCAATGATCAGTGAGTCACTCTTACCTTTGCCACAGTCTGCGCTGATGTGGGTGTCGAGCAGGCCGCCGGCACTCAGCCAGGGGAGGGAGTCTACTCCGGCCTTGGTTCCCAGGAACGAGGAGGGTTGGGCGGGAGGAGGGGAGGGGGGTGGAGAAGACGACAATGTCTGATAGGGAGACAGGGAAGATGCGTAGGAGGAGAAAGAGAGGGGGGGCGAGGCTGGAGCCTTCCCCTCTAGAGAAGAGGAGGGAGAAAGAGCTTCTTCTTCATCCTGGTCCAGAAGAGGCCCCATGTGGTCAGCCGCCAGAAACGAGGGTTCTGTGCACAAGGAAATCCTTCGTTAAGTATCAGACTCTACAAAAAGTATGCAATTATTAAAGTTAACCTGCTTCAGAGCATATCCATTATCCCAAAGTTAATTTAAAAAAGGACCGTTTAACCCGTGTGTGTGTGACACCAACCTAAGTACAGGGCCCCCACGTCCTCCAAGGCCAACTGCGAGAGTGTCATGGCTGCTGCTGGTCAGTGTTAAACGTGAATGGGTGATTAAAAACAAAGGAGAGTCCGGTGGTTCGGTACTGCTGTCGACGGCAGCAAAGCTGAGGGTGGTTCCCGAGAGAGACCTGGGTAGAGGACACAGAGATGCACATGACGTTAGGAGGAGAACACAAAAGAACAACACTCAGTGGGATTTAAGAGGTTAAAGGTGTGTGGAGGCACTTTGAGCTGATTGGGCACAAACCAGCTTTAGTCGTTTTTTTTTAAATCACACTCCTTCCATTTCATATCTTTTGGCTCTAGTTGTTATTCTGGGCTAAAATGGTGATGGATCTTTTCTGTCCAGTAAAACTCTTTATCCTGTTTTTAAATCTGCTACACACTCCTTTTATAAATGTGTGTTTTCCTGACTAGGGGGCCTAAATGCTTTTTGTACATTTCTTTACTTTAAACTTAGCTGTTTTATAAAACTGTATTTCATGTGTTTGTCATGTGAAAGACTAAGTTTTAATAAGTGCAGGTACAGTTTAACATTAACTATAAATAATGATTAATAACATTCCCACGAGAGGATCTGGTCAACCACGGCTGTTCTTCCTGCTACTACTGCAAATCACCCCCATGACGTCAACCCTCGTGCAAACACTGACACTTCCTCGTACGTGTCCCCTGACGTCACGGCAGCTGACAATCGTCTGTGGAAGGGGGTGTGGTTATTGTGAGTCTTTCCGCTTCACAGGAAACGCCCCACCCGCCACCGGGGCACAACATTGCCTAATTTGGTCATGTTTCTGTCGGAAGCCCCGCCCCCTCCGGGTGAGAACATCCGCCATTTTCACAACACAGCGCGCGCCATTTTGGCCGCGCCACGTTGTCAAGAGTTCTCAAACACACTACACAAAATTTAACGTGGGAAAAAACACGTGAACTGATAATTGGCTACTGACGCCTGCGTGCGTTTTAAATAATCTTTAGTTGACATGTGACCGGCAGCAGCGGAGATCAAACACTTAGAAAAGAGGAGGCGGAGGAGCGGCTCGGCTCTATCCTCAGGTGACACTGAAACCAGACACCGACACAAAGATCCACATTCCCCCCCGATCAGCTGTCGGTCCCCCCGCTGGAACTCCCAGGAAACCGCCCCCTCCCATGAGTCCGTGCGGTTCTCAACCCACTGCACAACTTCACCCGCACTTCCCGGGAGATTAAAGACTTTAAAACAGTTAAAAAGTACTTACGCCATTTTGCCAGAAACAGCCAATGCAATTCGCCGCTGCACTGCCGGGTTGATGCCGCTGCACAAGTAGCCGCTGCACGCCGTCAATGAGCCATAGCAGCGAGGGGAGAGAGTCCGTGGAGAGGAGAGAGAGAGCGGGAGGGCAGGAGTCAGGCACCGGGGGAGGAGGAGACGAGGATGAAGAGGGCCAGGTCAGAACATAAACAACCAGCGGAGACAACCAGGACACTGTCAGCGCGGGGAGGAGGTCACCCGGGACTATATAGAGCAAAGCACTGCTAACAGTGTTCCTCCGCAAAGCTGCGATCACTCCGCAGGATTCTGGGTTGTGATTGGCTGGAGTCGTGCGGCTGACGTACTTGATATAGTTCCTCTATGTACACGTCAAATATAGGTCACAGACCAAATGTAAACATAAAGCTGGTGATGGGTTTTTACATCACAGACGAAATTAGTAAATATCAAACTATCATATGTGTAAACAGAAGAACTGTGTTAAAGTCAATATACACGTTATAGCAGCTGTTTTGAACAGAGTTGAAGTTTTAGACACATCATCTGTCATTCAGTCCATAATCAACTAGATTAAATGTATATAGTATTACATTTAATATGTGTACATGTCTCAATATAAAGTAAAAACATTGGAATATAACTCTTTAACTTACATTTTATTACACTCTCAATATTCTCATTTTTAAGATGTTGTTTAAACAGAGTTAAAGTTTCACAAACATCCTCTTTCATTAGGCCCCTTTGTGTTTTTAAGTGTGTTTATTACATCACATGTTGTAATAACTTCATCCATTGTATGTAGTTACTTATGAACAAACCTAAGTAGGAACATATAATCATATTTGTGTATTCTACCATCACATATGTCGACAGGCTCTTTCCTTTCTGTGGTTGGTTCCTTCACTATAAGTCGTTTTTTCTATATTAGTTGTTGGTGTGTCATCACATCAGCAGAAGTCCGCCTCTTGCTCAGACTTAATAAAAAGCTCTCCTGTGAATTCACTGCAGCTGCTGGATAAACCGAATGAACCCTGCTGGAGTTCACAGAGCTCAGTGCTGGGCGCCCTCTAGTGGGTAGAATCATTATGAATATCTGAGCATCGTGTGGTTTAACAGAGAACAACAAATACAGAAAACAACAGGCACTCAGATTAGACCGTTTACTCTATGTAATCCAAGTTAACTACAAGGATGAAAACTGTAAAAAGGAGGGTTATGAAGTTTAAAGAATTTCTTTAACACAAACAGACAATATACTTACTGTCCTTGAATCAATAAGTCAATAATCAATAAGTCCTTGATTTGCATGAGCTCTCCCAGTTCATCATTGAGCACGTCTGACAGTCGGTGAATTTCATTTGCAAATTGGACTCAAAGCTGTTCTCCACCTTGTTAATCTTTTCCTTGGGTGAAGTAGATCTCAATGCTAAGCCTTGAATATTCAAATTAGTCAATTTAATTGTTAGGATCTCTCTTCTGGAAAGAGTCTCATGAGTCGTTTAACTCTTAAAAAAAACCTTGTTGCAAGTAGATTTATTTCGACTACAGCCTGAATGAAAGAGAAAACTTTAGATTTTGCTTTCCACAGAATAGAATGCATCAGAACTAGAAGTGAAACATTAACAACACACATGGAGAATAATCAGAATATGTGTCTCTCGAATTATTGAAAATGTGTTGAACTAATTCTTTGAACCTCTAATGTATCGCTCTCTCTACATAAATCTACTTTTTCATTTTAGAAATGTGAAAACAAAAGGTGACGAAAAGAGATGATGAATGACCAATTATGAGATATTTCATCATTATATTCATTAGGCATAAACTCATAAAATAAAATATTCACAATAGATCCTTATGACTAGACAACGATTGTAACTAGAGCCTGTCCAAAAGTAGCCATTGGCCAGTATGCACTGATATGAAGACTGCATTCTTTAGAATAAATAATGCAGAAATGATGGGTATTCATGTTTACAGTTTATTTTCTTAATTCCCGTTCAATTTCTATCATATTTTTGTTTGTCTTTTTATTTATACTAAAGTTTATGGTTGACATTAAAATATCAAGCCACAATTACCTTTCTTTTTCCTCGTGTTTTATGAATTACAGCCCACTAAATTCCAAGCTGGTAAATCAAATGGTCCCAGTGTGTGAAGTCCAAACACCAAAAGCGAATAAAAGCGTTTCTCCTCATGGGTTTCCTCCTTTCTTTATGAGACGTGAAGTCGATCCAACTTCCAGATCATAGCCTGGTCCAGAGAATCTACTCTGATCCACAAAATGCAGCCCAGACGTCTCTTCTCAAGCTGCAGAGTCTTTGTGTTCGCTTCATTTCTTCTGCTTGACAGTCGTGCCAAAGTATTCCTTCTGGAACTGCTGGAACTCCTTCTCTGTGAACACCGATTCGACTGGCTTGGGCTCCTTGGCCGGTCGCTCCGGGTGATCCCTAGACTGTCTCCCAGTGTTGTGATTCAGGATCTAAGTGGGAAGAGGAACAGTTGTCAAACTCATTTGATTGGACAAGTGAAGAGAAGCAGACGCAAATATGACTTAAAGGAAACATCATCAAATAATATAGAAAAATCGTGTTCCAAACGAGCCTTACAGGTTTGTGAAGTAAACTATTAGATGTCTCTCTTACATTTATACTTAGAAGCAAAGTGTTGTAGTTGTCTGTTGAGTTATCGGTGGACAAGTGTTTGCTAAAAGATGGAAACTGCAGGATTACCCTCCACGGTATAGCAACATCTCAACCGTACTCTGTAAAGTGCCTAATGTATGATATAATATGAATATAGACTGAATGTTGATGCCAGTGGAGCAGGACCGAGGACGTCCTTACCTTCAAAGTGTCTGAATCTGTGGTTTTGCTGATGGTTCCCAAAAAGTACTTGAGGTTTGCCTGCATGTGGCTCTTCCCTTGCTTCTTCCTGAACTCCTCTGTAACAAATAATGGAGGAGACGAGGCAAACATTATCACAAAGATTGTGCAACAACTGTTAAAGCACATTAACTATGACATGTGTGATTTAAGGATACTGAAAAAGTGCTGGTGCTGGCGCAGGACTACGAGCAGACGCACCCACTGCGGACTTGATCCTCTTGTTTTTGACCGTGGCTTTGCTCTTGCCGTGGCCCTGGCGGCCCTGCAGCAGCTTGACCTGCTTGGTGACCCCCTGCCGCTTGGTGCTCACCAGGTCCATCACAGTGGCTGAGCTGGGGGTCGGCTGCTGCTTCCTCTTCTTCTTCTTCCCTTTATTGACATCTGGCAACAGGCACAGGACACACAGCGAGAGAGAGAGAGAGAAGTTAAACAAGGTAAAATAGTCCTGCAAAAACACTGCATTTGACTCTAAAATGCAATAACTACTGATGACTGCAGCATAATAGATATATGTTTTAACTGTGTGCAATCTGTTATTTAATTCTTCGTTAAGTCTATGCAGCACACATCGTTATATTTGTTCAAAACAAGGAGAATCAATGCTCTCTGTTCTGTTCTCCATGACGCGAGGTCACTGGCCAATGATGCGAACCACTTGACATTAAGTTTTGATATTAGTTTCAAATTTAAACTGTTTAAATGTTAGATTTTTAGTTCAGTTTTCCATCGTCTGCATTAAACACTTGATTAATTGTTCCTTTGGAGGAATGTCAATGATATTCGAGAGAAACGTAGCTACATTAGCATCAGCAGCATGAATGAGAGCAAACTCCCACACGATGCTAATGCCCGTTAGCCGCCGAGCTAAGCGGCCGCGCTGACCTTTGATATCGTGGCTGAGCAGCTCCAGTCCTCTCCGCAGCAGAGACGCAGACATCCTGAGGAAACCGAGTCAACACAACGAGTCAACACAACACAAGAGACAACTTGAGACAGCCGAGCAGCGACACGTGAGTCCGTCAACATCCGCAGAGACACTTCGGTGTGCACCGGTCAAAACCTGCCGGGTAAGAAACAGTATGAACCGTATGTTCCTACCTAATAACAACAACATTACTACTACTACTACTACTACTACTACTACTACAATTAATAATAAATACATAAATCAATAAGAATTATGAAATTATTTATTGAGCACTTTTCAACACAAAGTACAAGGTGCTAATCATGGTTATTATAGCTGCTCTTCATTACTTTTGAATCCCTACTACCGTAGCCCAAAAATATAGGTACTATTACTACTACTATAAATAATTTAGTAATAATAATAATAATAAACAATCATGCGCAATTACAACTTTACTTTAGGCTTATAGGGATTTGTAAATATACTTATGGACATTATAATCACATTATAATGTTATTTTATTATGATTACTATACTACCTCTACTACTACAGTTAAACTTATCGTTATTTTTTATTTTTTACTAGTATTTCAGTAATGTTACATTTACACCTTTGTTTAGCCTGTAAGTGAATCGTTACAAAGTAATCACATTACTGTAACGACTCATCACTCACTTCCAGCTGCTGCAGGGGCGTGTACTTGTTGTTCTCCCTCTCTCCCTCTCTCCCTCTCTCCTCTCTCTCTCTCTCTCTCTCTCTCTCTCTATCTCTCTCTCTCTCTGACCTTTGGCCCAGGGTTCTCTGTAGAACGTGTATAAACTGGGAGACCTGTCAGTGTCTTCCTCTGCTCTCTCACCATGGCGCGTCAGGCACTGGTCACCAGTAAGTGGCTGGCGGAGGCTGTGGGCGCTAAGGGGAAAGTGCGCATCTTGGACGCGTCCTGGTATTTACCGAAGCTGCGGCGCAGCGCCCGCAGCGAGTTCGAGAGGAGGCACATCGCGGGCGCATCTTTCTTTGACATCGACCAGTGCTGCGACAGAACCTCTCCCCTGGACCACATGCTGCCGCCAGAGAAGCTCTTCGCAGACTACGTGGGGAACCTGGGGATAGAGAACGACACGCACGTCGTGGTGTACGACGCCAGCGAGTTCGGCGCGTTCTCTGCGCCCCGCGTGTGGTGGATGTTCCGGGTGTTCGGGCACCGCGCGGTGTCGCTTCTCAACGGTGGCCTTAGGAACTGGGAGCTGGACGGCCGACCCGTCAGTGGCAAGTACATGAGACCGGAACCCAGCGAGTTCAAGGCCTCTCTGAACCGGACCTGGGTCAAGACCTACGAGGACATGCTGGAGAACCTGGACACCAAGGAGTTCCAGGTGGTAGATGCCAGGCCCCTGGGCCGGTTCCGAGGACTGGACCCTGAACCCAGAGACAGTGAGTGGTCTGTCAGGGAGTCTGTGTAACCTGAACCATCTCCAGTTAATTAAACCAGTATATAATCAAACAAATCATAGTAAGAAATAACACAACTTCAGTCCTGTTTGATCAGGAGCTGCTTCCTGAAAACATCCTTTGATCTTATAACTTTAGTTTCCTGACTTGTCTCTGCTCATTTGACATTTTAATAATATATCACAACAACTTTATTTCTTCACAAAGAGGCCAAATAGAAACTTAAAGTAGGCCCCTGGCACAATAACAGTGTGATATTAAGATTGTTAATAGATGGCGGTACTGCACCTGGTCAATCTTAAACCTGAACATGCAGGGCCCCTTGGCATGGGGCCCTGCATGTTCAGGGTATTTCATTGGGGTTAAAGATCATTGGACAATTCTGGTCTATTTCTGGATCCTGTCACAATTTGATTCATACATTTAATTGTCCCTGACAATTGTCCCTTGTGTGATGATAGTATATAAAAACATGCTCTCCCAAAAGGTTTCTACACTAAGTTATATGAACCAGACTTGAATGAATCCAGGTCTATTGATTGCACTGATCAAGTTACACATGTTAACTGATTAAGACACTGTTCATTCATTGGTCAGATAAGTAGACGTGATACTATACAGGAGCAGATATGATATCACCATAACACAAAGACGATCACATTATTTCAATCTACTGGGTAGAAGTAAGGATTGTTGGATATTTGGGATTTAAAATAACCCAAATGATGAATAAACACCATATTAATAATAAACTATAATCACACCAGAGAATCAAATCACTCATTGGACCAGAGACCTTAATCAAATAGCAGCTTCTCTGTCAGAACACTTGTATATTAAATGATTATCTATTGTAGATCTCTGGAGGCTTTCATTCTGAAAAGGGAAAAACAATATTCTGATTTTCACTCTGAAATACAGTTTCTTTATATAATAATACATTTTTCTCACTAATGCTTTTAACGAGGTTTGCCACCACCACACAGATTCAAGTGATAAACATTTGACTTCACGATCTGTGAGACAATCATTAACTTTATTCAGCACAACACTGTACCTGAGAAATCAATGACAGTGACTGGTTTCAGAAGTGAAACACTAAAGAGTGAAGTGAAATATCTGTATCACTTCTCAATGATTAAAAAAAAAAGATTAATAAGAGCAAATTACGAGTTCCATAATGAAGATGTAGCCAACATTGTTCTTAAGTTTCTCAAAGGTTCTACAGTGAAATCCTCATGAAGCCTCTACTCGATTACTTCCTTGTCCTGCAGAGTTTATTCAGGGCAAACACTGAATCACTCAACAACACAAATACACAGTGAGCAAACAGGACCCACACAGTGTATCTACTGATCCCCAGTCACTGACCCATGAACTACATATAACACACACACACACACACTGGCACACAGGGTCCAGGCTCACCGGAGGACAGTAGCAGGGAATGAGTGGTTGTCTACACAGACAGATGAGGACAGTCTGTGTGCAGTGATAAGCAGGACGTGCCTTATCTACATCTTCACACACACTCACACTCACACACACACACGTATATGTGCTGCCACTCACACTAAAGATACACACACACTTATACCAAGTGCAGTGATGTGTTGGTTCAGTGCCCGTCTGCAGGTGAAACTCCACAAATCAGTATCAGCAGTGAACTTTGAATCCAGCTGTTTTCAGTGCAGTGCGTGTGAGGCTACTGCTGCCATGTTGTTTCGTCATATTAAAGTCATAATTCCACATCTATATCTATATCTATATCTTCTACTGCTCGTATCCCTGTGGACATTTTGCAAAGTATGATCCTCACAATTACAACCTTGTATCAAACCTCACTGTTTGGGACCAAATACATTATTATAACTGTATAAATCCATAAACATGGTATAAGTACACACTTCAGATTCAGAATCTCTAACTCTTCTCTCTCTCTCTCGTTGATTGACAGACACAGAGCCCGGCCACATCCCCGGCTCCATCTGCGTGCCTTTCAACTCCTTCCTGTCCACGTCGGGTCACTTCCTGCCCAAGGAGCAGCTGCAGACTGTGTTTGGCCGAGCGGGAATCGACCTCGGTCGCCCTCTTTGCATCCTGTGCGGCTCGGGCGTGACCGCGTGTCAGGTGGCGTTTGCGGCCCACGAGTGTGGGAACCCGGAGGCGTCGGTGTACGACGGCGGCTGGTCGGAGTGGTACACCCGCGCTGCGCCCGAGCACGTCATATCCGAAGGACGAGGGAAGCACTTGTGATTGGCTGAGAAGTACAGGTCGTGTGGTGGTTGGAGACTGGGATCAGACTGGGATCAGACTGGGACTGACTGACAGGAGAAGAGAGGAGGAGGTTCTTTGATTGCTGTCGGGGGGGAAAGTGTTTAAAGGAATAGTTTTACATTGTGGGAAATACTTGTTGTCTGATCTTATCCAAGGTTGGATTAAAAGATGGATTCCTCTCCTAACCTGCTTTATACTGTATGAAGCTACAACCAGCAGCTTGTTAGCTTAGCTTAGCACAAAGACAGTCCGCCTGGGTCTGTCCAAAGAAGCTAAATCCCCCCCCCCCCCCCCCTCCCTCCCAGCACATCAGAGGGAGATTTGACACCTGCATCGTCGGGCCCGGACCTTTGTGGTCTCAGTCCGGATCAAATTGAATCAGGGTTCAGTTCTTTTGCAGCGTGAAAACACTTTGTGGATAAACGATGGAACAAAGACGTGAAGCTTGATTCAGACCTCCCGAGTTTAAAATGATAATTTACTCACACAAATGTGAAATCTTTGAGCTCACAGATGAACGTTGATAAAGTGTTGGTATCAAAATCCTCTGTTTGAGTTCCCAACATGTGAAACTATTTCTTCAACAGTGAAAAAAAAAATTATATATATATATATAAATACATTAAGTAAATAAATATACAATAGATGATTCAGCTGAAGAGCCAGTAATTTGTGACCAATGACCTTTTTATAAATTTTGAAAAGATATGTTTACAGCTACAATGCTTGTGTCTAATAAAACACTTGGAATCACAACGAGTCGATATTAATATATTCGTGTTTTTGTTTATTTGTTTAGACTCAAGGTCTGAAGGTCATTGATCACATCTCACATACAGCTTACATTGTCAAGTAACAATTATAAGACACTATTACCAAATATAGTTTTTTCTTTGGGAATTCTCTGAATTTCTTTGTCATTCCAAGGTTTTGCTTTTGGTTATAAGAGAAAATTAAAGCTGGTAACTCAATATGATTTTTTAATTCTCCTCGGTTGACTTGAAAATTGAAAAGGGGGTTCAATTTTTGTTTTAAAGATTCTAAACTGTACAATTTGTCATGAAAACCTGCTAAAGCCCACGTGAGATGGAAAAGCAAGAATCATAGCTAATAATAGAAATATAGAAATACGCACAAACGCACTTTTGGCTCCAAAAGTAATTGTCCTATGAAACAAATACTCAAAAATCTCCCCCGGCATTGACCATGATACACAACGTCAACTAAGACCAGTTGAAATTAGGAGAAGTGAGAATATCCAGTTCCTCTTTTTCTTTAATAGGAGAACTTAGCTAAGGGCCTTTTGTAAAGATTACAACCTTCCATTTCCTTTCATGGAAGCCGGACAAGCAGCACGAGGAGAAGGCCACCTGCTTCTTTATCTCGGCTCTTCCAGTCAGAGGGAGTAGCCGTCTTATCCTGGTCGTTACTGGTGAGTGTGTCGATCTGACAAAGAAATTATTTCTCTTATCTTGCTAAGAACATGGAGTCCAAAGACAGAGTTCTGTCCCTGTGAGCAACCTCGTCCAAAAAGTCCTAAATTCTTACTTTCTTAAATCATCTTTAAAAATAAAATAGGAAATCTGATATAGTCGTACTAGCAAAAAAGTAAAAAGTCAAATATTGGACAGTTGTGACATGTACTTAATAATCCTGTTCAACACTGTATTAATATATTTTTCTATTTTATTAATACAATGTGAATAAATGTCTGATTCTCAACAGAACGCTTTTTTCATGATGAGTTCACACAGCGTCCACTTGAGGGCAGCAAAGCACTAGAGCAGTTTTTCATTACGGTTCATGTTACAGCTACAGCCTGAACTCATCTAGTTCAACACGTGCCTTTACTAGTATTTGTTATCTTGTGTGCATAACTTAATCTACTAAGAATTCATGTGCGTCACTAATGAGTTCAGATGCACGCAGCCACCATGATGCACAGAATGTTCACCTTGAAGCGTCACATGGTAAAATTTGTTCTGCTCCTATGTGAAAACACAGGATTGTCATCAGCGGGAATTATGTGCACAAACTCGTCTTCTCAAGGTTATTGTGTGTTAAAGTTTGTGTGGGAACAAATCATCTTGTGTGATTAGAGAGAAAATCCCTCGCTGGGAGTTTTAGGTTCTTTACACTATCTCACAATGATGAAGAAAGTGAAACAGATTCCTGGATCAGAATCAGAATTCTTTTTATTGCCATGTACATTTGCACATACAGGAAATTGCCTTGGTGATCCGGCCCCTTGATCCAAATCCGTCCCACAATTGAAAGGGTCCTTCCTTGGATCCGGCCCCAGCACTTCTGAAAATATGATGGAAATTAGTTTGTTTAACAAACACAGACAAAATCATAACTCCAACAGGAATCCTTTAAGTTTCAGATCGAAGGGATTCTCGAGTTGACAGTTTTGGGTTTTGTTTTTCTACATTCAGGGGAATTTCCTCGGCACCTAAATTGGGAGAGCACACACTTCTGTCACTTCTTCAAACATGTGATTGTGACACGGCCTCTTGGAAACATGTCGAACGGGTTTTTTCCATGTCGTTGTTTCACATCTATTGAAACATGGATAGCGTGTCACCCAGATGCGGCTTCACACCTCGTTCACAGAAACCACACTCAACCACTCTTTTCCTGTAACTCATTTCATATCAGCTCAGATCCTCAGAGAAGAACGTAGCATTTTCAGCACACACCCGCCATGGACAGGACTTCTCGACTGCTGTGTGTGTGAGGTTGACAGAACCGGCCGAGTTCTCGCAGGACGGGTAGGTTCTTCTCTGAGTGAACTCTAATTGAGCCAGTCTGTGGGAGGAAGTGAGGCTTTAGTTTTACAGGAGGATAGAATCGAGTGTGGTTGGTTTATGTGATGAAGAAAGATTAGAAGGGATCTAAATGTGTATATACTGTGTGAGTGTGTGTGTGGGTGTGTTTGTCTGTCAGCGATAGTGACCTTTAAACATTGAATCTTTCTGTGATAAGATCCACAGATGAATATGTTTTTTTTAGATCTTTCATTTTCAAAGAAACCCCCCAAAAATAAGAGATTACTCGATCTGACTGGAAATACAATGGCTTCTTCTTCTTGCTTCTTCTTCATTTTTCTGAAACAGGAGGAATCCATTTTTATATCTATTTATTAAAACTAGCATCTCAGCTGTCACTGTGGCATTATGAATGAACAGTGAAGTGAATGACAGAAGCCAACTATAAGAAAGTAGCTTGACGTGTACTTTGACTTTTTAGTTTGGTCCATGTCCCGACAACCAACTTGGAGGAGGTGGGACTTGTAACCTATACTGCATCCAACCACCAGGGGTTGATCCAGATATTTGACTTCAGTTTTGGGGGGCTGTCATGTCGTCCATCTTTATGTGTACAGTCCATTAGAGGCTGTGACTTTACAAACCTTTGCACCAGTTTCATCGAGAACATGAAGCATGAGGAGAGTTTTTTTTTCTTGTTAGAAGCAACAGTAGCTTACCGGGAAGAGAAAAGGATGAGGAAGTGGTTTGTGTGTGTGTGTGTGTGCTTTTTGGTGTGTGTGTGTAGTTTTTGGTGTGTGTGTGTAGTTTTTGTGGTTCCATTTCTTTGCTTGTCTCTATGAAATGGAGAGAACAGAGAGAGAAAGTGAGTAAAACAAAAAAAACCTGCTCTTGGAGCAGGTTGGGGGAAGTCCAAATGTCAGACGAAGATAAAAAAAAGGTAAATGAAACTTGTTATCCATCGAGTACAGCACTTGATGAATTGAGATTAGAAGGTGTTGAAACCCCCCAGTGATCCGCAGACGCTGCTGGCTGTACTCACATCCAGGATACTGCAGCTTCATGTCTGGACATTGGGAGGAAGAGGAGACACATCGTCAGTCTCTATATTTTCTACTTTTTTATCTTAAAAGTTCATATAACCTTTAGTGCGAGTGGGTGTGATTTACATCTTCTGTGACAGAAACTACAAAGAACTACTTCTTATATTTGGTTTAAAGATTTTTAAGCCACCACAGAGTATTTATATATATATATATATATAAAGAGTATTATAAATCATTATATATATATATATATATATATATATATATATATATATATATTGTGCTCTTCAGAGGATCTATTCAGTTGAGAACTTGAAAAGGGAACTTGGTCGTCTTCCTGGTAACTGACACGTTTGCTCGTTTCTAATAAAATACGCTAATGGAAATCATGACTTGATGGTGTGTGACATCCCCTCAAAGATAAGATAAATGAATCTGTAATCTGTGACCTGTCGTACGCAGGAAGTGCATCATGAAACATTTGGGTTCTCAGAAAAAAGCGTTGACCGTCATCGTGATTACTGATTTCTCAGTAAGTGACCTGCAGCGACTGTGAACATCATTTCCACATCCTCTTTGACACTTGCCTGACGTTCTCTTCCAGGGAGTCCGGTGGAATGAAGCACCTTGAAGCAGCGGACTACAGATGTAGAGCTTGGGTTAATTTTGTACTTTCACATCTGCCACAATACAAGAGTAAACCTCCATGTGTGAAGAATAACAAACATCTCACCTCTCAGCGAGTGGGGCTTGATGTGGTGACGGCTGAAACTAACTACTGAAGCTTTTCAATACTAAAATCAGAAATCTACTTTTAAAATATGAATCAAAGGGGATCTAAGTGCTGCTGTACAGGACTCTGGATCCCATCTACGGGGGGGGGGGGGGGGGGGGTGGAAATTAATTAAATCAAACATAAAAGATTAAAAAAAATCTAAAGTGTTGATCCTGAAACTTGAAGTTTGACTAAACATAGGACTATATTTATAATTCATAAGAAATGTGGCACATTCAAACAGGTGTTTGTCAGCCATGGAACCAGACTGAGGGCAGATGTGAAATATGTCTATTTCTGCTTTTTGACCGTGGGCGTCACGGGTATCTTGACGTCTTTGTGGTCGGGGTTATTTCAGAACGTTATCAGCAGGTTATAGGTATAAAATATGACATGTAATCCCTCTCTCACTCGTCCTCGGTTGCATCTGCTTCATCTGCACAGAATGAGAAGGAGGAACCAGTGAGCTGCAGGCCGGAGCAGTCGACCGTCTGGCTGGAAACAACAATCCCCAGAGGTTTTTAGATCTCCCAGAACCCCCCCCCCCCATCATGATTGATGACAGAACAAATGGAGAGAAATAAGAAAACTGCTCTGCTGGTTCTTCTCGCTGTGCTTCAAGTCCTCAGCGTCAGGATGCTGGATTGTCCCGACCAGCCGGATCAAAGTAAGTGATTTAATGATTTTATGAAAAGATCTTTCTGTAAAAAATCTCACATGACAGATTTGGCATTTAACCATTTCCCCACAGATCTCACCTGCCACACTGACTACAACCATTCCATCACTTGTGTGTGGAGCAGTGCGTATGAGCACAGGGAGGCTCTGTGCACACTTCACGCCAAAAGGTTAACTGATAAGCCAAAGTAAGGACGGAAACCACAAAGATATCATATATGTTCTCAAGTACTACAGCATGCAGTGAAGTGACCGGAGCGTTTTTTCTCTTTTTCAGTAGTCATGCATACAACGCTTCCTGTGACCTGGAGCCGGCTCATGTGTCCGGACCGGCGCTGAGGAAGTGCACCTTGGACTTTAAAACAAGTTACAAGGTAAGTTTGAAATTTAAGATCCTGTTAAATATCTGTGCAAATCAAAGGTGAGACAAATGTTCCTGTATTTTTCATTTGCTTCAAACCTGTCTAATGTGCAGGGACACAGCATCTATACGTTTAAACACCTGTAGTGTGTTCGAGAGGTGATTTTGTTAGTGTCAAAGTTCAGCCAAGTTAAAAGCCGACTCCCCCCTAGTCCAGTCCATACTGCCAATGCCTCACATTTGCATAATCATGTCAAGTTTGTTATGACACAGAACAAATTCAGGGAAAATGATGTGTTTTCTAAATTGGAGCATGTTTCAAGTGATAACACAAACCCCGATCAGAGCGGAACTTGTCTCCTTTAAATCTCTTATTCAGGAGAGAAACTGTCCAGCAGCTCTGATTCATTTACATCTTTTTCATCTTGTATTAACATACATTTTTTTAATGTTTTCTCAGTTCCTGTCCTTTCACATCCTGTCCATAAACCTGGAGTGTGCCCCTGCAAAGCAGATTTTGACCATCTCCTTCAAGCCAAGCTGCCACAGTGAGTGTGATGAGTGAGTGTCTGTGCATTACCTTGTGATCCATGGTGACCAACAAATCATTTGTGTGATCCCGCAGTCAAGCTGCATCCTCCAGGTGAACCGGGAATCAACGGCACCACCGCTTCCTGGATCTCTGAAGTGGAGGAGAGCCCAAGGTTCATTGCTTACACCGGCCAGCTGCAGTGGAAAAGATGGGATCAGTCATGGAGTGTGTGTATACATTGTGCTTGTTTTAATACAGTGTGAGTGCGTGTGTGTGTGTGTGTGGTAAAACTAAGTGTTTGGAGATCTTGAGAGTGAATCTTAGATGATTTATTACAGTGGCTCTGAAGGTCAAAACCAAACCACATTTAACGATGTTACAAAATGAAATGAAAAAAAAGAAAAAAAAACAGAAAAAGGGAGAGGCGGTGGACTAGTGGCAGAAACTTGGACTATGGGCAGAAAAGGTCTCTGGTTCGTCTCTGGTTCGACTCCACTGAGAAACAACAAAAAGACGAACCTGGATTGATCTGTCCAAAAATCCAAGAGGATTCTCCCTACCCTCTCTAGTGCCCCTGAGCAAGGCACCTTACTCCCCCAACATCTGCTCCCCGGGCGCCGCAAATGGCTGCTCACTGCTCTGTGTTTCCTGCACCAGATGGGTGAAAAAGCAGAGGTTAAATTTCCCTAAAATTGCATCTTAATCTTAACCTTGTCTCTAAAGTGTTGTGTTGTGTGAACTGTTGTGGTCTTTTGACCCTCAGGGCCTCTCTAATACTTACACATGATCTGTAGAAAACCCAAACATCAGTGGACGGAGAGACGTGTTGAATGTCCCCTTGTTTGTTTTTCTTCTTCGCCAGGATCCCTCCATGCAGACTAAGCAGACAAAAAGCAAAAGCTGTGGTCAGGAGTGCACGGCTCAGCTGGACGATGAGACGCTCGCACTCGGAGAGAAGCACGAGGCACGTGTTCGAGTGAAGCCTGATGTGGGTTCGGGCGTGTCAACGTGGAGTGAATGGAGCCCTCCTGCATCGTGGGTGTCCCCTGTGGGAATCACAAGACCACCATCACAACTATTATCAAGTAAATGTTAAATGTCAAGTATAACCAGAATAAATTGGTTAATTTAACCTCAGTGGAAAGTAACAAGTTTCCGAGATAAATTTAGCATTTGGAGATTTGTTTCATGTCAAGAATTCCAGGGAAGGAAACCAGCTGGACGAACTTTAAATGAATAAAGAAAAAAACGGCGATTCTCTTATACGACATGTCAAATAAGCTTATTCTCTTTTTGTATGCGCTCAACCCAGATTTGTCACACAGTGTGCCGACCTCTGAGCTAATGAGAATCCCTGTGTTCGTCAGGTTTAACTGGAGGCATATTGGCCGTGATCAGCGGGGGGGCAGCGCTGGCCTCGATTCTGGCCGTCATCCTCTTTAGGACTGAAAAAGCCTCTTGGTGAGCAGACACCACCACACACAGAAGACTTCTGTCCTATACGTGCATTGCATTCTGTGTTTTCTGACAGCTGCCATGTCATCCTGTACTTCAGGGTTTACGAGAAGATGAGAGGTCCAGACCCTGGAAAGTCCTTCCTTAAAGATGTCAACTTCCAGGTGAGCATATTCAATTCTTTCAATCTTAGTCCTCATCGCTTGATTTAGTTTGTTCCAGTTTATTCTAAATAAAGATACACACTAGATTCTGGTGTGAAAAGGAATATTACAGTTCATATACTTGGGCATCAGAACAAGCAGCGTGACTCTAACGTGTTATTAAAATAGCTTAATTACCTATTTAGCAAATGCAGGAAATGAGTTGTGGTCATAGGGAGTTGCTTCCAACTACCAAACACATTTTAGTCCAATGTCACCTCTTCAGCAAGTCAGTAATAGCTCTGTCTGTCATTGGCTGTTGGGGCAGTTAGCGTTCGGTGGTTTCCCCAGATAACTGACTGATAACCGCCTGCTGGAAAATGTTAAAAATGTTAAACAGTGAAAGGTGTGAACCAGCTTCACAGCTCTCTGCAGCCTGGGCACCCCCAGCAAACGCTTTCTGACAAATCCACAGTATCGTTTTAAAGATGGAAAAATCTCAACACATATTAAAGAAGGCAGAGAACCAAACTAACAGATGCGCTTATGTGGGATGTGAAACCAGACAGAAAAAAATAATCATCAGACAAAACATGTGGCATTTACAGAATCAAGAAAACAGGAAGAAGATAGAAAACCTCATGAGCACCTTACATTTCTCCTTTTGCAGTTGATTTTTGCAGGTTTATAACCTTGTAAATTGTTTTTGTTCTGCATATTGTTAATTAACTCGATGCCTCCTCCCACCTTCTCTCTTCCAGAACTGGTTGAGCCCTCACCTGGCAAACGAGTCCTTCCTCTCCTCCAGGAAAGTGGAGGATATCTCCTCTGTGGAGATGGTCTCCTCCGTGGATGCTGCCACACTATGCAGCAAAGAGGTGGCTCTGCTGGCGAAGATGAGAAGTGAGAGCATCTGCCAGTTGAACAGCTCCATATTTCTGAACCCAAGTTACTCCCACCTCTGTCCTCCTCCACCTTTCCCCCTGCCCTCTGCCTGTGATGCACCTCATGGCGCTCGTCACAGTCTGGGTGACGGCAGGAATGCGGAACAGGTTAGAGAGGAGGAAAGAATGAAAGAACTGGAAATGCTACAGCTTCTTTCCAAAGGCAACAGCAGCAGTGAGCCATTGCCAGTCGTTTCGGACTATGAGAAGGTTGAGAAGCTCCAGGTGGAATGCTTGAGGCTCCAGAGACTAGACTCAGGGATGTGCAGTAGTGAAGAGATCAGTCAAGAGATTCTGGAGGCCGATAACATCAGTGCCAATGAGAGTCATGACAAAGCACCGGAGGAGAAACAGGGAGGAATCGGACCAGTCGATTTTCAGAAACTGTTTGGAGGCAGTGGAAGCGTTTTTGGCAAAGGGTCAATTCAGGTTTGTTCCGACTACGAGCAAGTGCAGAGGCTGCAGCCGGAGAGCCCGGAGCTCCCCAGCCAGGATTCAGGGGTTAGCAGCGGGGGAGAGGAGCGGGCGAGCCACGATGAGAGCCTGGAAGACGAAGACAAGTCCAGCGAATCCACACACTTCCTGTTTCCTCCTCCTCTCGCATCAAGTGCTCTGCCACGTTCAGGGATTTCTTTCCCACAACAGTTCTCTGGTTTTAGTCCAAGTCCAAGTCTCAGACCCTCCGGTGAGGGATACATGCCGGCGAGGACAGGAACCGTGTTGAACATAAACTGAAAACTTTTCATCCATCAACATGAAATGTGCAGCACTCGATGACAGCTGGAGACGTTTAGCTCGTGCAAGTTCTCAATAGTTCAGCCGATTGCAGAAATCAAACGTTTGACTGTCCCAGATGAAGAACGTAGCAGGAAACTTCTACAGTCACACTTTGCACGATGTGTTCCAACAACTGACTCGGATGTTTGTGCTCTCCAGCTTATTTCAGATGAGATTACCCAGAGTTCAGTGCAGGTGTCAAAGCAACACATGTCACAACGTATCGTAGATTTACGAAGTGAGCGATGTCCTTCATTGAAGGGATGACCCTCTTTTTGAAAAATGAAAGAAGCTTATTTTCAGTCTATTTAATGTTTTTTTACTGTGTTTCTATAAACTTCTGAAAAATGACAACTTTATGTGAATGGGTTTTTATGATATTATGAGAGTCTGTATGATAATTTAAACAGCCGATTTATTTCATGGATATACATCAGTGGCTGGTTTACCAGTGATGTATTTAAATAACATACACAGCTTTAATGCTGTGTATGTTATTTAAATGCTGCAAATGAAGCTCCTATAGTTAGGGCCCGAGCACCTCCGATGGGAGGCCCTATTGAAATTGCAGGGATTATTCTGAGCTTTTTTCAACGTGGTCAAAAAGTTTTAATTTTGGTTGTATTTGTGTGTTTTTTTAATATATATATATGTATTTATAATAAAGGATATGATTAAAAAGTAAAGCATCAAGCCTCAATTCCATTTATTTACCATATAGGTCAGAAAACATAATCTTAGGAATCATTGCCAATACATTCAAAGACACACACACACACACACACCCAGGCTGATAAAATGAACACAATCCATAGGTCGGGCTCTGCACATGATATATAATATTTTGGGTAGCTGTAGAAAACTTATCAGATTAATTATGTGGCTGGATTAAGGCCATGAAGTCAGTGCATTCACTGCTTTTTTAAGAATTTGAGACTCTCGGCCTCAGAGGGTTTTTCTCTCGGTGCAGCAGACTCACGTCATGGCCCTGTTGGGATTTCTTGTTTACATGGAAGGTGAAATGAACTCTGTGTAACGGGTTGGGTATCTAACTGGGCGAACACAACATCATTCCCATCAGACTTACCTGTGCAGGGGAGTTGACGGTTGCTGGGTGAAGGTTGGTGACATCAGTGCGCCTGCTGCCTACCTGACTAACACGATGAAGCTTTATTCCTCATCATAATCATTCAGGGAAAAGGGAAATAACGACTTTTTGAAAATATACTTTTGGGCAGACTAACAGAGAACGGCCTTGTTCTCTGTCGGAGGGAAGTCTGTGCTAACGTGATTTTCCAGAGAAAATCTAACCCTAAAACGGCAGAGCCTCTCAGCCCAGTGCCTGAATAAAACCCACTGGGGAACTATCCCACTCAGAAACTGCGTGAGACAAAACACTTGTGATTGGATTTTATATTGCAATTTTTATCTGTTCTCCTCCACAGGTTGAAGCTGGCGCACAAGCTGTGGCTCCGCCCGTCAGGAAGACTCGATCCTTCAAATGTCTCCTGGCCGTTGCCCTCAACGTCCTCATCATCCTCATTGTCGGAGGGGCCTTGCTGGGCTGGTACCTCCTGGGTGAGTACTTCTATCTTGTCTTCTCTATTCAGTACTTATCTAGTTTTAATCCACATGTGAGACATGAGTGTATGCACAGCAGTGATTTACTCACCTTCCTCTCCAACAGAGTTCAGGGTTTGGTTTGAGGAGCCTCGGGTCCAGCAGCAGTACACAGCCTACATGTCCATCCTCAACAGGAACTTCTCTGCTGATCTGTCCACTCACGGCAGCCCTGCGTTCTGGAACGAGGCCATGGGAGTAAAGACCATGGTGAGTAGGGACTGTGAATTCCTGTGATGCTGATGTAAACTGGAATAACTTGGATCACGACAGTCAGAGACTCAAGTGCTTTTGTGTCCTTCCTGATAGAAATACTCTGAAGCTAAATGCATTCTGAGGTAAGACTGTAAATTAGGGAGGTTGATGGTGTTTTTCTGTTTCTTCTTTCAGGTAGCAAAGATAATGAGAGGCTCAAGTCTTTCTCGATACTTCATCGACACCAGTGTCTTCGCCTTTGCGTACGTGGATCAAACTTTTTCATGTACAGATCGATAATAACTGCAAACTGTGAAACCAGTGTGACTGAACTGGCTCCAGTCTGGTACCATCTTAGCTGAAAGTGGATGTTCCTGCCCAGATCCAGGACAGCCGGGTTTAACCAAACATAACTCACCGTGTTGCCACATTCATTACCTGTACCTGAAAAAGTTGTGTTTTTATCAGCTTTTGTTTGTTTGATTGAAGGATTAAGCAAAAACTACAGGACGGATTACCATCAACTTAGAAGGATGCAATATTGGTCAGGGAAGAACTCATTGAAATTTGGTTTGGGGAATTTACAACTGCCCAATAGCAGAATCAGAATCATCCTCACCAGTCACAATCATTAAGTTTCCAAAACTAAAAACAGATCGTCTGGCTCACTCACAGGAAATGCTTGAGTGGCCTTCCACATGTGCATACCGCTTGAACTTTCCGATCAATGCTAATGGTCGTGCGTGTTGTTCTCCGCTTTGTTTGTTTCAGAAATGGTAGTGTTGTTGCTCACGTCTGGATAGTGATGTCGGTGCCAAGCAGCCATGTTGGGTGGCTAACGCAGACGAAGGTCGCTACGAGCCTGGTGAAGGGCTTGAGGGATGCTGGAGGCTCGGGGGAGGAGGGACCGATGGTCAGCGTCGATGGATACCTCATCCACCTCCCTTCGCTGTCGGTCAGCGGTGAGAGAAACAGAGGAGAGGAGGAACGTGCATGTTTGATATGAACAATCCTCACTTTGGCATCATCTTCTTTGGCTTGAGCTTAAAGATTACAGAACTTTAGAGACCTTTAATAGGATCTTTCTCCTTTTTGAAGGACGTTATCACAATGAGATACGACTTCAGTGTCAAAACCTAAGCATGTGTTTAAGTTAACTTTCCAGAAACGAGCATGACAGAAGATAGCGTGTGATCTTAGCATCTTAGCTGGGACACTCATAGTCACACGTGGTTAGCCAACACTAAGCTCTTGGCATTAGAGGTAAGCTAATGCTAGATTTCTATTGTATTCAGTAAGAGAAACTGACACAAGCCACAGGGTTAGAGCCTGTGACGGCTTCATCTGCAGCCACAGTGTGACCCGCAAGCTGCAACACTTTCATTTCTCTTAGTTACCCACAGACACATCACAACACAGGGCTTATTGTGTTCTCTATATGTAGCGTTTAGTTAACTTTTGTCAATCATTGAGTTTTAGATTAATCTTATTTTCTGTTTTACCAGTTCTGAGGAGGTCTCCTGATGTCCATGGCTCACCTGGCAAAATGGTTTGACCCAGGAAACAGTGGATTTAAATACAGGAAGTGCCAATAAGTGTGAAAGTGGGCTGATCACCTGGTATATCATCCCTTTAGTTAGTTAGTTAGTTAGTTAGTTAGTTTGTTCATAGCTGCTGTTTATATCAGTTCCTTTTACCGCTTTAGGGCCCATTCCTTGTTTGTGGGAAATTAAGTTTCCTCTTTCTCTGGCTGAATTAATTCATTGTTTTCAGAACCATCTATGACTCAGTGCCTTTTAGCTCACTCTCTTACACAAGCTAATGGTGTTCCTGTACCACACCAATATTTGCCAGCTATGCTAAAATCCATATTTTAAACACACGACTTACTCATTATCATCAGTATGCTTTCCCTAAGACTGTTCCTACCACCAGAAGGTGTTGTCCGGTGGCCTTGTGGCTCTCAGTGGCCCCGACACACAGCGTTCCTCCTGCCGGTGGCACCTCCAGGCGGAACCTGGCTCCCAGCTGGAGCTACGCGTGATGATACTGCTGGCACAGTGCCAGGACCGGCTGTCGGTGTTCGATTCCCTCACCCCCACCGATACTCGCCTCATCTCATCGTGAGTCTCTTTCATGGATCTTTCACCGGCTGTGACACATTTGCTCAATCCTGACCCTCTGTGTGACGATGGTTGACCTTTGGAGATATGCAAATTCTCTTATTTTTATCTTCTCAGTGTTGATGGCTGCAGTCAACAGGAGCGTTGGCCCAGAATCATGTCTTCAGGGGAGTGGATGACGGTGGTTTGGACACAGGGACTTGACAACTTCATGGACCCCTTCTCTTTGTCTGCACAGGCCCGGGACCGCCAAGGTGAGACCATCTAAACCACCACACCTTCCTAACTAGTCCTAAAATCCTCCCACTAGCATGCTGACCCAGAGGTTGACGGCCGAGGTGTTGGTGAATAGGTTGGATCGACACAGCAGGTTCTCTCCTCAGAGATCTGTGAAGCTCAGTCCTGGATGCTAGAGAATTCAATTCATTACCTTTTGGATTCATATTGTGAATTGAAATATTTCTCTCCCAGAGTGTAATTCGACCATAGAGCTGTGGGCAGTGTCAGGGTACCAGGGGACACTGAGGACCCCCTTCTACCCAAGCTACTACCCTCCAGACACCAACTGCACCTGGGTCTTTATTGTAAGACACGCCCTAATCCTTTTTCATTCTCTGCCGGTTGATTTAATGATTGTTGCGTTGATGCCTGACTTGTTTTGTTTGGTGTGTGTTTGCACCTCATTGTATTTTTGTATTTACTCTAGGTGCCCAGTTCATGGATGGGTCTGTCTCTGGAATTCAAGGGCTACAAGTTGAACAGAGCTGGTGACACTGAGGTCTGCACCCAGGGTCAGTGGGTCATCCAGAACCGCAGGTGAGTCTAGACTAGATCAGCAGAACTCTGACTCGCTGTAGTGAAGTCTGAGAGAGTTTTTTATACTATGAAGTTAGTATTTGGGTCAACAAATATACGGTAAATGTTGAATTGTGTTTCATCCATATCATGACTTATTATTTGTTTGACTTTATGTCGCTTATCTTTCCACAAATTACAATGTGTACCATTTTGACTTATGTATCTAAGGATCGAAATGAGAATAACCCGAAAGGTCCTCAACACGCTCAGACCTACTTTAATATTTCTTTAGTGTTTTTCTAACTTCTCATCGACTTTGTAGAGAAACGTACATTAAGTGGAGTTTGATCCCAGCGTCTCTGTCCCTTGCCCAGACTGTGCGGGACCAGGAGTGCTCAGCCGTACACTGAACATCTGTCCCCGCTGTCCAGGGTGGTGACCGTCCTCCTGACGTCCCAGGTGTCACTCACAGGGCCGGGCCTCCAGCTGCACTACAGCGTCTTCAACCTATCAGATCGTAAGCTGTGGATGCAGGGGAGAAACAGACAAGACGTTTAGATTAGAGAGAGAGAGATGATTTGCTTCAGTTGTGTACATTTTATCTAATTGTGTATCTGTGTGTTGTGTAGCTTGCCAAGGCAGGTTTCTGTGCACCTTTAATGGCCTGTGTGTTCCTGCCTGTGATGGAATCAAGGACTGTCCCAATGGACTCAATGAGAGGAACTGTGGTATTTCCATCAATGCTCGTTTCCACATAATGTATTTTTTCCTTTGAGACACAACAACAATTGATAAGTTCACAGAAGCCCAGTAAAGTCCAACGCATATATAAGTTTGAGCCATTTACTGCCAGATGAAAGTGGTATTATAACAAGACTTCCTGATTGTTTGAAGTCTTGACACAAGGGTACAACAACATGGGGGGTTCAGGTGGAAACAAACCACAAGCCTCCAATACACAACTTGTGATGCCACTTGTGACGGTTGAGCCAGTTTTATGTGACAGAATTGGCTAACAGCAGAAATGTTTAAAAATTTGAGACACGAGCCTTGTGGATGTGCCGCTGCGTAGGAAAGCAAGCTGGCTTTAAAAGTCAGAGTGATGCTAACCGGATTTGATTGGCCTGCTTCTTCCCCTTGATTTCTTTTCTCCACTGTGAACGGTGGATTTAAATATAGGAAGTGCCAATAAGTGTGAAAGTGGGCTGATCACCCAGTATATGATCCCTTTAGGGAGTTTGTTAGTTAGTTAGTTGGTTTGTTCATATTTATATCAGTTCCTTTTACCTCTTTAGGGCCCATTCATTGTTTGTGGGAAATTGAGTTTCCTCTTTCTCGGGCTGAATTAATTCATTGTTTTCAGAAACATCCATTACTCAGTGCCTTTCAGCTCAGTCTCTTACACAAGCTAATGTTTGTTCCTGGCCCGCATGAGTAGTTGCCAGCTATGCTAAAATCCATAGTTTAAACACACAATTTACTCATTATCATCGGTATGCTTTCCCTAAGACTGTTCCTACCACCAGAAGGTGTTGTCCGGTGGCCTTGTGGCTCTCAGTGGCCCCGACACACAGCGTTCTTCCTGCCGCTGGCACCTCCAGGCGGAACCTGGCTCCCAGCTGGAGCTCCGCGTGATGATACTGCTGGCACAGTGCCAGGACCGGCTGTCGGTGTTCGATTCCCTGATCCCCAACGATACTCGCCTCATCGCATCGTGAGTCTCTTTCATGGATTTTTCACCGGCTGTGACACATTAGCTCAATCCTGACCCTCTGTGTGACGATGGTTGACCTTTAGAGATATGCAAATTCTCTTATTTTTATCTTCTCAGTGTTGATGGCTGCAGTCAACAGGAGCGTTGGCCCAGAATCATGTCTTCAGGGGAGTGGATGACAGTGGTTTGGACACAGGGACTTGACAACTTCATGGACCCCTTCTCTTTGTCCGCACAGGCCCGGGGCCGCCAAGGTAAGACCATCTAAACCACCACACCTTCCTAACTAGTCCTAAAATCCTCCCACTAGCATGCTGACCCAGAGGTTGACGGCCGAGGTGTTGGTGAATAGATTGGATCGACACACCAGGTTCTCTCCTCAGAGATCTGTGAAGCTCAGGCCTGGATGCCAGATAATTCTAGATTAACTTTTGGATTCATATTGTTAATGGATATATTTCTCTCCCAGATTGTAACTCCACCATAGAGCTGTGGTCATGGTCAGGGCACCAGGGGACACTGTGGACCCCCTTCTACCCAAGCTACTACCCTCCAGACACCAACTGCACCTGGGTCTTTATTGTAAGACACGCCCTCATCCTTTTTCTTTCTCTGCCGGTTGATTTAATGATTGTTGCATTGATGCATGACTTGTTTTAATTGGTGTCTGTTTGCACTATATTGTATTTTTGTATTTACTCTAGGTGCCCAGTTCATGGATGGGTCTGTCTCTGGAGTTCAACGGCTACAAGCTGAACAGAGCTGGCGACACTGAGATCTGTACCCAGGGTCAGTGGATCGTCCAGAACCGCAGGTGAGTCTAGAACAGATCAGCAGAACTTGCTGAACTGAAGTCTGAGAGAGTTTTTTAAACTATGAAATTAGTACTCAGGTCAACAAATATACTGTAAATGTTGAATTGCGTATCCGTATCCATACCTTGCTTGCTATTTGTGTGACTTTATGTCGCTTATGTTTCCACAAATTACCACGTGTACCATTTTGACGTATGTACCAAAGAATCAAAATGAGAATAACCGAAAAGGTCGGTGAACCTCAAACTACACAACAACACGCTAAGACCTACTTTAATATTTTTTTAGGCCAAACCTGGAGGCGGCAATAAATAGACCATATACGAAAGTAATCATCAGCATACACGTAGGTCATACACCTGTCTGTGGTGAGACATGTGACAGGAAGCCTGTGAAATGTTTCCACACAGGTCATGGGGTGCAGACCTTTCAGTTGGTTTCATCAACAGCTGCTTGACAGACTTATGTATAAACACCACACACACACACACACACACACACACAAACACACACACACACACACACATCAGACTACTGACATCAGAACGCCAATGCAGAAAGGTGCTTATTTAAAAAAAATAAAATAATGGATATTAAAAATAAAAATGTAGCGTTCAAATCATCCCACTGTTCGATTCTGTATTGAGCAACAGGGGGCAGCAACATCCCATGTGTGGCTATTTACTTTAAAATGATAAATCTTTAGTGTTTTTCTAACTTCTCGTCGACTCTGTAGAGAAATGTACATTAAGTGGAGTTTGATCCCAGCGTCTCTGTCCCTTGCTCAGACTGTGCGGGACCAGGAGTCCACAGCCGTACATCGAGCGTCTGTCCCCGCTGTCCAGGGTGGTGACCGTCCTCCTGACGTCCCAGGTGTCACTCACAGGGCCGGGCCTTCAGCTGTACTACAGCGTCTTCAACCTATCAGATCGTAAGCTGTGGATGCAGGAGAGACACAGACAAGAGGTTCAGTTGTGTGCATGTTATCTAATTGTGTGTCTGTGTGTTGTGTAGCTTGCCCAGGCAGGTTTCTGTGCACCGTTACTGGCCTGTGTGTTCCTGCCTGTGATGGAATCAAGGACTGTCCCAATGGACTCGATGAGAGGAACTGTGGTATTTCCATCAATGCTCGTTTCCACATAATGTATTTTTTGCCTTTGAGACACAACAACAATTGATAAGTTCACAGAAGCCCAGTAAAGTCCAACGCATTTATATGTTTGAGCCATTTACTGCCAGATGAAAGTGGTATTATAACAGGACTTCCTGATTGTGTGAATTCTTGACACAAGGGTATAACAACACGGTGTATTCAGGGGTGAAAACAAACCACAAGCCTCCACCACACAACTTGTGATGCCACTTGTGACGGTTGAGCCAGTTTTATGTGACAGAACTGGCTAACGGTAGAAATGTTTAAACATTTGAGACACAAGCCTCTGTGATGTGCCGCTGCATATGAAAGCAAGCTGGCTTTAAAGTCAGAGTGATGCTAACCGGATTCGATGGCCCTGCTTCTTCCCCTTGATTTCTTTTCTCCACTGTGATGGCAGACGGTTCCTCCCAGTATGAATACATGTGGTATTTGGCAGCTCATTAAAACACAAGGCCAATATTTGTTTTGTTCTTTATGTGTTGATATAGCCGGGTCATGAAGTAACCTCCAAATACTATAAAAAGCGCATTTATTGCTTTGTTATATAGTATTTAAATTGCATAGATTGTCATATTGTGTGTGTGTGTGTGTGTGTGTGTGTGTCAGTGTGTGTGGCTCAGTACCAGTGTCCAGAGGATGACAGTAGATGTGTGGACTACACCAAGTTGTGTGACCAACAGCCGGACTGCCCTGGAGCCTCAGATGAGATGAACTGCACTCAAGGTAACACACACACACACACACACATACACACACACACACACACACACACACACAACACATAAGATAAATGCTTCTTTTCATGCTGTTGTGTAGAATATTTACTGGAGGTCATGGGTAAAGTGACACTGGGAAACACACAGGGTGGATACGTGCTACAGCTGCAGCAGTTTGTGTTTTCATCTGTGTGTGTGTGTGTGTGTGTGTCCAGGTGTACAGTGCACAGATGTGACGTATGTGTGTGCTGATGGAACGTGTCTGAAGAAGCCAAACCCAGAGTGTGATTCTGTTGCCGACTGCCCAGATGCCTCAGATGAAAAACAGTGTGGTCAGATAACACAAACACACACACACACTTTGCAAATAAAGACAGCAAGTACATGCTAAATACTGTCTGTGTGTGTGTGTGTCTGTGTGTGTGTGTGTGTTTAGACTGCGGCCTGAGGCAGGCCTCCAGTCGTATTGTCGGGGGCACCAACGCCTCGGAGGGGGAGTGGCCATGGCAGGCCAGCCTTCAGGTGCGGGGGGGCCACGTCTGCGGGGGGGCTCTCATCTCCAACCAGTGGGTGGTGTCCGCCGCCCACTGTTTCTATGACGACAGGTACGTGCAGGAAGAGAGAGAGAGAGAGAGGAGGAAGTGGTGGGATGAGCGAGGTGTTATAAAGTGCTGCCTCCACAAACTAAATAAATAAATAATTAATTATTATTTCTCTGTTTTCTTTGAATTTCCTTTATTTTCAGAGCTTGTGTTGTGTCTTTGCTGTTCAGACTTTAAGTGTAAAAGCCTGTTTGACTCGAAATCAGCATATTTCTGTATTAATATAAATTTCTATCTATGACAAGAAACCGACCGAGGCCAAACTTAAAGCGGTGACATCCTGTTGAGGATTAAAAACTGCTCGGCTTGTATTTTTTTACTGTTTTATAATTAATAATTAGTAATTATTAAAGTTTGCATTTACTGAATCATAAAACTTTGACAAGGCTTTGGAAGCAAAATAAATTTACTTTTAAAAGACACGAAAGAGGTAAAATTATTGAGATACTGAATCTTGGGATATTTAGTTCTTAATCGATAGAGAATGAACAAGTATAAGATAAAGCTCCTATAACATATGACAGGTGACCTTCTCCTCCTCTTCCTCCTCCTCCTCCTCCTCCTCCTCCTCCTCCTCCTCCTTCTCCTCCTCAAGGCACAGCTCCGCCTCCTTGTGGACAGTCCACCTGGGTAAACTCCTCCTCAGTCCCAGCAGCCCCACAGAGGAGGTGGCCCGAGTCCTGGAGATCCATCTCCACAAAGACTACGACAACAGAACCTCCGACTACGACCTGGTCCTCCTGAAGCTGGACCGCCCCCCCCTCCCCTCCGCAGCCTGGACCGGCTCTTCCCGTCTGCCTGCCCCCGCCGACCCACCCGCTGGATCCGGGCCTGCTCTGCTGGGTCACCGGCTGGGGGGCTCTCAGCGAGGGGGGTGAGAAGGGAATGGGAGGGTGAGGTGTTGGTAGACAGTGGGATTTAGTATTAAAATGGATGTTGGGACATGATTTTTGTGCAAACCACAGGCCTCCTCTAAGTCAAACTTGCCGCATGTGCTGGAGTGGACTCAATCCCCCAAGATGCAACAGGTTCCATTGATCTTTGAAAGTCAAGGAACTCAGTCTCCCAGAGGATGTAACAGGATGCTGCATGTCCTGGGGTCAGGGCAATATCACACAAAGGTGTCAAGAGCCACCAGGGTCAACTCCTATTGGTCACTCTGGTCCAAGACCTGTGAGGTCACCGGGGCAAATATAAGGAGAGGTCTCCCCAAGATCTTTCTCTTTCTACAATCCTTCGAAGGCCAGCAGGCTGTCCAGCCTGTCTTCTCCTACATCGCCAAGGGGGGGGGGCCTGGCTGATCCAGCTTCCTTCTCTATCCAACCCACAACTGGAGGTCAGAGGTGCAACTCCCCTGCCCACACTCTTCAAGGAAATCTCCTCGCCCTTCAAGCTCTACCAAACTCCTCGTAGCGACACGATGTCCTGCAGGAAAACTTCAACCAGCATCTGAGCACACGGCTCGACAGAATCGCGAATGCAGAACTCTACGACCACAAAGCCAGGAGACGTCACAGAACTGCAAACTGAACAGCAACTTCTTTTCCTCTTTCCCTCGGACTGGTAACATAATCTGGGCTTAATAATTATACTACGCTAAGCAAGACTGTTTATTTGATCGGTGTGTGTTTATAAGTTTGATATATGCTGTGACGTTGTAGGCATAAGTTAAAGGAAGGTTAATAGTTAGGCTCGCCACAGGCTTTGTCCCTGACTATCATTATCTGATTAACATCCACACAGACACGCATAGCATCTCACCTAGTTAAACCTTCCCCCTGTGCCGTGAGGCAACCTCAGAATAAGGGGGGGGGGGGGGGGGGGCTCTTATCTCAGGGACCATTCTTTAAAGCATGCTAATATACATTCACACACACACTCACACACCTCCCTGTTAGTTAGTTTGATTGTTTAGTAACTTGTGTTTTTATACTTTATTATGTTCATAATAAATGTTCTTTAACAAATGTTCTGTCATTAATATTGCATAAGTGAATCTTGCCAACCGTTACACTGCTAAGAACTCCATAACCTTCATTGTTCATTATATAATCTTTAATGGTCAAATATTGAGATTTCTAATTGAACTAGATCTAAATGAGACTGATCTTAAATCAATAAATTGGCTCTCTTTTCCCTTCTATGAAGGGTGGTGCCCCGCGAGAACTTTAACCAATTAAAGTTATGATTTAATATTAATATTTTAAATATTAATGTTTTACATTTTATTTTGATAACCAAATTTATTGAGTGCCTAAAGGCACACCATTCTATGGTAACTCTTTTCAAGCACTATTGCACAACATAAATGGTGCCCCGTGTGAGGGCGGAACGCTGCACCTAATTAACATAAATGGTGCAGCCCGTGTGAGGCAGAGTACAGTTGGCAAAAAAAAAAATTCATGACTATGCAATATTAATGTGTTTTTTTCATTTTTGGCAAAGGCCAGAAATAAGTGAATTTGGAATTTCCAGTCAAGCCAAAGGCTTGAATTCAATTCCACTAGTCTGCTACCGGAGTAGACATTCAACCTTATTTACAAACAAGTGCATTGTGGTGAAATTTAATTTACTCATTAAATTAAATCTTTATTAATAATTAATTATTAAGAACTACCACTTTAAGTCCCATAGTGTTACCCTTAAAGATTGCTATTGTTGCTAATAATTCTAGTTGAACGTTCTTTGTTGAAATTTTAAGAATTTCTTTTAACATTTGAATATCACATATTCAATGTTAACTGGTCAAGCTGCAAGATTGCCTGTAACTGTTAAAATTTTTTGAATTAAGACATAGCGTGCCACCGGCCCTATGTAACAGAGCTTGTACCTGGCTGTTACTGCCTAGCATATCAGCCTAAGTTGGATAAGAGAACATGAGAAAGAGCCACAGCGTGCTTACAGCCCTGTGAATTTATAGAACCCCTAACTGTTACTGCCCTGCATATCAGTTAGTGTGATTCAAAGTTTGGTGAATTGTTTTACTCACCATAGTTTTGGTTAGGCTAGTGTATGATCAAATCTACACTACAAGGTGTCTGCCATCGCAACACCAAAGCCAACCACACTGTTTTTGATTTATAAACTTAAATCTAATCCTTACATTTCAGATCCAACAATGGCGAACCCCTGTGTAGAACAATTTGTTTCTTCCCTAGCACCGAGCCTGAACCCTGGCTATCCTGAATTCATCAACAAGTTGAACTTCAATGAGTGTAATAAAGAAATAGATTCTTTACTTAATGACAGGTGTGATGCACAAACAGCATCAAAGGGTCCATTGTTGAGATGTATGATTCTTAATTTCCACAGGCAAATCAACCTTGCCTGTCAGAGCAAAGCAGCCATGGAACAGGAGGTAAATACCCTTAGAGCACAAAATGCTTTTCTCCTCCAGGAGGTTCAGACTGCTAGTAAGAAAACTCTGCACTATTTGGAAGACCTGCACTCAGCAGAGTCAGATCTCTTTTTACACAAGGAGGAATTGTTAAAACTTAGATTAGAAGGCGCGGCCTCACATCAGTTTTTGAACCAATGTGATTCTGGTTACTCCGATTCATACTCCTCTGATAGTGTACGGTTAACTCCCTCCTCACTCCCAAGATGGGACAGAATCCCATCCGACCTGAAGTCTTTGGGAATGAAGTCACTTTCTGATCCTCCACTGACAGGAAGAGGTAACAGCTTCTTAACCGCCCATCTCTCTGACTCTGAGACTGACATTGATGACATATGTAGTTTATCTTCAAGAACACATTGTGCCTCATACACTTCTCATCCACTACTGCATGACACATTGCTCCGTGCACAACTCTCGAAAGGGGGGACTTCAACATTCAAAAATGTTTTAGCACCTCCCCCTCAACCAGAGAGACCTGTAGCAGGAGATGCACGCAGCCGGACCTCACAGTGTCCGCGCTTCGAGTTGCTGGAGTTTCTAGCTAAAGATATTGAACAATTTGATCCAGACAACTGTGATCACAACATTGATAATTACTTTAGAGAACTAGATCTCAGCTTAAGTGATGTGCCAAATGCAACAGAAAGAGAGAAGGTTAGACTTGTGGTAAAAACCAGCACTACAGCTGTTCACAAGTTTATTCAGTCACTTCCTTCCAGTGTCGCAAGTAACTACACAGAGCTCCGTCAAGCACTAGTCGAGGAATTCTCTTCTACTGCTGATGAGATAACAGCCATTGTTACAGCATCCGAAATTAAACATTCACGTCGCGAAAATCCCAAGGATTATTTCAAACGTTTAAGACATGTTTATTTTTATGGAAAGAACGAACCAGGCCTAGAAGAAAATCCCACCTTCAAGGCCATGTTCTTACGTAACTTACATCCATGTATCCGCACACATGTAGTACTGATGACACAGGAAGGAAAACCTTCAATGCAGCAGATCAGGAAGATGTCACAGGTGGCTTGGGAAACTGTTATCAGTCTCAAGGCTACAGTTGGTGCAACCAAGCCTGTCAGAACAAACACCAAGGTGTCAAATTTATCCACAGCCTCAAAAAGGCCCCCTCACAACAAAACGAGGGGGGGTGACAGCAGGCAGCATGGGGACACAGAGCGTATCCGCCATGTTCACCAACTGCCCAGAGATAGGCATTCCCACAGTAGAAGCTGCAGGAAGCCGTACTCTGACATTCTGGCCCAAACAGACAACCACTACTCAGAAGATGACGACAGCATCTCTGAGTACACTTCAAAATATGGTTATGACCGAGCACACAGTGACAGCGCCTCTGAACGCAACTTAGAGCCTGGCCCCGCAGCGCGTTACAGCCCTGAGCCGAGACACAGGCTATCCAGAGCTCGCTCCTCACGGCCATAACCATAACACAGTTAAATCCTGTACGGACAGTCAGTATTAAGTTTCATGCAGTTAAATAGGTAAAAAAAGTTTTGTTAGCGACAGCAGCAAACTCAAAAACCTAAATTCTGATTAAACTTATATACCACTGCCAACTTTGTAAATATGTTTGGATCGAACACCTTTCATATTCATGTCATATTCAAGAGTCCATACCAAACAGGGTATGACATTAGCATATTATTACAGAAACAATGACACAGTCATTTGAATTTTGAGATTTAGAAAATTATGACATCCTTCTGCAGCAAACCTGAGAAGTTTTAAATTGTTAAATCTAACAGATACGACTGAGTACTACATTGAGTAAGATCCAATGAGGTAACAAAACTCTTGGACATTCCAAAAAGAATGACCTTATCATTGTACGTGCCTCTCTATACATCTTGTCTTACAATTAAAAATGTCACATTTTTCTGTTTTCTCTCTAAACCTAGTGAACAGCACAGGCTGTTCATATTGAACTGTTACTGTAACTCTGAATGATTTGTCTATTTTGAATCTTGCTTAGCTTAACTAGATACTATATACAAATGCCCAGATGTTACCGTCCAAATTAACTGACAATTGACCTTTCCAGCCTTGCATTAAACATGTTCAGATATGCCCTCAGGAACTCACGTCAGGTGCGATCCTTGAAGCCACAGGGGGGATGTTGGGACATGGTTTTTGTGCAAACCACAGGCCTCCTCTAAGTCAAACTTGCCGCATGTGCTGGAGTGGACTCAATCCCCCAAGATGCAACAGGTTCCATTGATCTTTGAAAGTCAAGGAACTCAGTCTCCCAGAGGATGTAACAGGATGCTGCATGTCCTGGGGTCAGGGCAATATTACATTACATTACATTACATTACATTTCATTACATTTCATTACATTTCATTACATTTCATTTAGCTGACGCTTTTATCCAAAGCGACTTACAATAAGTGCATTCAAACCCGAGGGTACATACCAAGGACGACAAGAATCAAGAAAATACAATTTCTTCAAATAAAGCAAAACTACAAAGTGCTATAAGTAAGTGCCATTTAAGTGCTAGTAAAGTGTTAGTTTCAAAAAGTTGTTAGTGTTTTTTTTTTTTTTTTTTTTTTTTTTCATTCAAGGTAAAGTCGGAAGAGGTATGTTTTTAGTTTTCGGCGGAAGATGTGTAGACTTTCTGATGTCCGGATGTCAATGGGGAGCTCATTCCACCATTTAGGAGCCAGGACGGAAAACAGTCGTGTTTTTGATGATTGTTTAGCTCGCAGTGAGGGAGCAACGAGCTGATTGGCCGAAGCAGAGCGGAGTGAACGGGGTGGGGTGTATCGTTTGACCATGTCCTGGATGTAGACTGGACCGGATCCGTTCACAGCATGGTACGCAAGTACTAGTGTTTTGAACCGGATGCGAGCAGCCACTGGTAACCAGTGAAGGGAGCGGAGGAGAGGAGTAGTGTGAGTGGATTTAGGTTGGTTAAAAACCAGTCGAGCTGCTGCATTCTGGATGAGCTGCAAAGGTCGGATGGCAGTAGCAGGTAGACCTGCCAGGAGCGAGTTACAGTAATCTAGACGTGAGATGATCAAAGCCTGGACCAGAACCTGCACCGCCTTCTGAGTGAGAAGGGGGCGTATTCTCCTGATGTTGTACAGCATGAATCTACAGGACCGTGTTGTTGCAGAAATGTTGGCAGTAAGGGAGAGTTGGCTGTCGAGTGTTACGCCCAGGTTCCTAGCCGTCGGAGTGGGGGTTAACACAGAGTTGTCAAAGTTAATAGTCAGGTCGTGGATGGGAGAGTCTTTCCCTGGAAGGAAAAGAAGTTCAGTTTTGTCAAGGTTAATCTTCAGGTGGTGTTGAGACATCCACTGAGAGATGTCGGTCAGACAGGCAGTGATTCGTGCTGCTACCTGTGTTTCTGATCGGGGAAAAGACAGGATTAGTTGGGTGTCATCAGCATAGCTATGGTAGGAAAAGCCATGTGAGTGAATGACAGAGCCGAGGGAGTTGGTGTACAAAGAGATCACACAAAGGTGTCAAGAGCCACCAGGGTCAACTCCTATTGGTCACTCTGGTCCAAGACCTGTGAGGTCACCGGGGCCAATATAAGGAGAGGTCTCCCCAAGATCTTTCTCTTTCTACAATCCTTCGAAGGCCAGCAGGCTGTCCAGCCTCTCTTCTCCTACATCGCCAAGGGGGGGGGCCTGGCTGATCCAGCTTCCTTCTCTATCCAACCCACAACTGGAGGTCAGAGGTGCAACTCCCCTGCCCACACTCTTCAAGGAAATCTCCTCGCCCTTCAAGCTCTACCAAACTCCTCGTAGCGACACGATGTCCTGCAGGAAAACTTCAACCAGCATCTGAGCACACGGCTCGACAGAATCGCGAATTCAGAACTCTACGACCACAAAGCCAGGAGACGTCACAGAACTGCAAACTGAACAGCAACTTCTTTTCCTCTTTCTCTCGGACTGGTAACATAATCTGGGCTTAATAATTATACTACGCTAAGCAAGACTGTTTATTTGATCGGTGTGTGTTTATAAGTTTGATATATGCTGTGACGTTGTAGGCATAAGTTAAAGGAAGGTTAATAGTTAGGCTCGCCACAGGCTTTGTCCCTGACTATCATTATCTGATTAACATCCACACAGACACGCATAGCATCTCACCTAGTTAAACCTTCCCCCTGTGCCGTGAGGCAACCTCAGAATAATGTTCATAATAAATGTTCTTTAACAAATGTTCTGTCATTAATATTGCATAAGTGAATCTTGCCAACCGTTACACTGCTCAGAACTCCATAACCTTCATTGTTCATTATATAATCTTTAATGGTCAAATATTGAGATTTCTAATTGAACTAGATCTAAATGAGACTGATCTTAAATCAATAAATTGGCTATCTTTTCCCTTCTATGAAGGGTGGTGCCCCGCGAGAACTTTAACCAATTAAAGTTATGATTTAATATTAATATTTTAAATATTAATGTTTTACATTTTATTTTGATAACCAAATTTATTGAGTGCCTAAAGGCACACCATTCTATGGTAACTCTTTTCAAGCACTATTGCACAACATGGATTATGGACATTTCCTGCATATACTGGGAGCGGTTGACCAATCAGAGCAGACTGGTCTTCATGGGAGGGGGGGCTTTAAAGAGACAGGTGGTAAAACCAAGTGTTTCAGACAGAGGCTGAAAAGAAGAGCTGCAGCAACTGACAGTTTGTGGAAAGGGATGTTTTGTGAACATATGAAACTTCAATAGTAATAACACAGTTAAAAAATATCATGAATTAGTCTCCTTTGAATTAGTGACTTTTAAAGATTTTTCCTTTAGGAAACGTACAACTACATCTAAGTCCCACAGTCTCATTGCAATTAATACCAATGAGTAATCAGAGCTCACTTTAGCTCATGAAACAAACCTTTTTTCAGCTGAGTTTGCTCCAAGTTGTTCAAATGCTAATAATTACATCCTGATAAATTGTTTTTTCATGATCACCACAAGAAATTCAATAAATCCCCCAAGGACTGTAAAGCTCTAATCTTTAAAAAATCTTTTCCACAGGACAAAAGGTCAAGGAATGTATGTATTTAAAACAAAATATATTAAACCTTCACTAAACCTTGTAAAAAGAAGCTTTTACAATAACTATGCAGCTTTATAAACATTAACAATCTTAAAGTGGACTTTTATTTGGTGCACTTGACTTGTAGGTTTCATTTTTATGGAATTAAGTCCAAACACAGGTTTTTTATAGTTTTGCAATAAAGTTGTTTTATTCCTGTTCCTGGACGAACATAAAACTTTATGTTCCACTGGCTTTTTTTGTGGTATGCAATAATAACACATAATTTTCACAGGATGTGATCTAATGTTGTTTTGTGTGGTCTTTAAAAAAAAAGGCAGTTCATCAGTCGCACGTTGAATGTCACACCTAAAGTTTCCTGAGAATTGACGGGATGTTGTTTTGCTTGTTGTTGTGATAAACATCCATAAGTTTAATGTTTGACTTTACGAGGTGAGTTCTGTTCAAGTTGAAGAGTCACTGAGGAGCTGATGTCCAACCCTCGAATTAAAACCGAGCAGTGAAGACGTCAGTAACTTGAGGGAGAAGAGTAAATAAAGTTTATTTTTTGTCTTTACTAAAAAGAGGAAAAATCTGTTCTAATCTACTCACTGACCTGTTTGACCTTTGACCTCCTCCAGGCAAAGCCAGTAATGCGCTTCAGAAGGTGGACGTTCGTCTGGTCAGTGAGGAAGACTGCGTCCGCTCCTACGGCAGCGTGATCACTCCCAGAATGCTTTGCGCTGGTTTTAGCGCTGGAGAGAAAGACGCCTGTCAGGTAGGAACACACACAACCACAGATTGTTTCCTCTCCACGTCAGTGAAGCTTTAATTTAAAGTTGCATTATAATTAATTTTTTATCTAAACCATGTATTCAATTACTATGTGAAATGGAAGATGGCACTTAGCAGCTCGCAGAGAAGTTGATCCACCATCCTAAATGTTTTCTGCTTTGTTTTAACATTTTTATTTCTCCGGTTGAGTCTTATCTCCTCAGCGTTGCTTTGAGCTGAAGTGAAAAAGCCTTAAAACTATGAGCCCATAAAAGTCTGGCCATTCTTTTCTGTCTGAAGCCGACTGAGCCAGGGAGATAATTAGCCAAGCTCAACCCAAACCTGATGTTTTCCCAGATTACAGGCACGTGTAATATAACAAAAATCTAGTAAATAGCTGGGCGAGTGTGATCAGACCCAAACCCCGATATCATTTCCAGACCTCTGTGGTCCAGACCCACTCGGGTCGAGACAGCAGACAGTTGGAAGCATGGAGCTGAACACAGTGAATCTGTATTTGTCAGTTGAACTGAAATCACAACTCCACCTGCTAATGCTGCTGTTTGTCTGCTGGGTGTGTGTGACACTTTCACATCCACAGTGTGATCACACTCTCACTTACTCTGACTCTATAAAAGAGCTGCTTGCAGGTCACTGTGCTGCCCCCTAGTGTACTACATGCTGATTGCAAGCTTACATCAGAGCAAACGTTAAACTGTGCACTACAAACAGCTTCCTACTATTCAGTAAGGTTCCTATGACATAAAACATTTGAGGAAATTGAATGTCAATAAAAAGATCCAGTCCGGATGTATTTAGTTCCCCCTTATTATCTAGATATTGACCATCATCTTTTAGTACTATTGTCTTTATTGAACATAGAGCTGTCATAACTCACTTCATGCCACTGTAACACTTCCTGTCTCTGTCAGGGGGACTCCGGGGGTCCCTTGGTCTGTCAGGGGCCGTCCGGTCGCTGGTTACTGGCCGGGGTGGTGAGCTGGGGCAAAGGCTGCGCGCGTCCAGGCTACTATGGCGTCTACACTCGTATCACCAGGCTCACTGACTGGATCAAGAAGGTCATCGCCCCCCCCTGAGTCCCTGAGGATCCATGTCATCATCATCAGGACAAGTGATGATGTACATGATGTTTCAGCTTTTCATCTATACAGTAATAAAAACATGCCAAAATACAAAACATATAATGAAATGTGTAATATGATAATACATATTCAAATAAAATAATAAAGCTAGAAATCTTGATCAGATATCATTAAGAATTCTCTATCTCTCTCTGAATCTATCTATCTATCTATCTATCTATCTATCTATCTATCTATCTATCTATCTATCTATCTATCTATCTATCTATCTATCTATCTATCTCTCTCTCTTAATCTATCTTTTTATCTATCTATCTATCTATCTATCTATCTATCTATCTATCTATCTATCTATCTATCTATCTATCTCTCTCTTAATCTATCTTTTTATCTATCTATCTATCTATCTATCTATCTATCTATCTATCTATCTATCTATCTATCTATCTATCTATCTATCTATCTATCTATCTATCTCTCTCCCTGAATATATCTATCTATCTATCTATCTATCTATCACTCTCTCTCTCTCTGAATCTATCTATCTATCTATCTATCTATCTATCTATCTATCTATCTATCTATCTATCTATCTATCTATCTATCTATCTATCTATCTATCTATCTATCTATCTATCTATCTCTCTCTCTTAATCTATCTTTTTATCTATCTATCTATCTATCTATCTATCTATCTATCTATCTATCTATCTATCTATCTATCTATCTATCTATCTCTCTCTTAATCTATCTTTTTATCTATCTATCTATCTATCTATCTATCTATCTATCTATCTATCTATCTATCTATCTATCTATCTATCTATCTATCTATCTATCTATCTATCTATCTATCTATCTCTCTCCCTGAATATATCTATCTATCTATCTATCTATCTATCTCTCTCTCTCTCTCTGAATCTATCTATCTATCTATCTATCTATCTATCTATCTATCTATCTATCTATCTATCTATCTATCTATCTATCTATCTATCTATCTATCTATCTATCTATCTATCTCTCTCCCTGAATATATCTATCTATCTATCTATCTATCTATCTATCTCTCTCTCTCTGAATCTATCTTTCTATCTATCTATCTTTCTATCTATCTATCTATCTATCTATCTATCTATCTATCTATCTCTCTCTCTCTGAATCTATCTTTCTATCTATCTTTCTTTCTATCTATCTATCTATCTATCTATCTATCTATCTATCTATCTATCTATCTATCTATCTATCTATCTATCTATCTATACTTGGAAGATCATATTATTTTCCAGTGTAATTATTATTTTATTATTCTGTAAACCATAACGACACTCGTGCCCTGTGAAGCGTATCAACAGTTCTCAAACTGGCCCCCGGGGGCCACAGAGACCATCCATCATCCCAGTTGTCCACACAGTTATTGTGCAATGTTTAAAATCACCTTAATTTTCAATTGGGAGGGAAAGTGACGATATGAACAGCAATGTTTCAACTATTGACGTAATTGTGAAAAAGAAATAACACAGATTATGATGATAACTTGATTTGCTTGTAGAATATTCCATTCATATTAATGTTAACATGTTACAGAGCATAGTCTGATTGTAACTTGTTGCAAATGCTGGTAAAACTCAAAAGGGATGTCAAGACATATACATTTTCTTATCATCTTTATGTCAATGCAAAAAACGGTGCTGTCGCAAAACTTTGCATTGTGTCCAATGGGGGGGGGGGGTAATTTATTGAGGTCAAGGTCATAACAAGTATCAGGTTGGAATGCTCATTCATTAAAGATTTGAATCCATTCTAAATCAGTACACAAACTGCTTCACCTGAATGTCACAGCCCTTGCATCTGGATGACAATGGATGAGTTTCCTGAAAATTGAAAAGGGGATTCAATTTTTGTTTTAAAGATTCTAAACTGTACAATTTGTCATGAAAACCTGCTAAAGCCCACGTGAGATGGAAAAGCAAGAATCATAGCTAATAATAGAAATATAGAAATACGCACAAACGCAATTTTGGCTCCAAAAGTAATTGTCCTATGAAACAAATACTCAAAAATCTCCCCCGGCATTGACCATGATACACAACGTCAACTAAGACCAGTTGAAATTAGGAGAAGTGAGAATATCCAGTTCCTCTTTTTCTTTAATAGGAGAACTTAGCTAAGGGCCTTTTGTAAAGGTTACAACCTTCCATTTCCTTTCATGGAAGCCGGACAAGCAGCACGAGGAGAAGGCCACCTGCTTCTTTATCTCGGCTCTTCCAGTCAGAGGGAGTAGCCGTCTTATCCTGGTCGTTACTGGTGAGTGTGTCGATCTGACAAAGAAATTATTTCTCTTATCTTGCTAAGAACATGGAGTCCAAAGACAGAGTTCTGTCCCTGTGAGCAACCTCGTCCAAAAAGTCCTAAATTCTTACTTTCTTAAATCATCTTTAAAAATAAAATAGGAAATCTGATATAGTCGTACTAGCAAAAAAGTAAAAAGTCAAATATTGGACAGTTGTGACATGTACTTAATAATCCTGTTCAACACTGTATTAATATATTTTTCTATTTTATTATTACAATGTGAATAAATGTCTGATTCTCAACAGAACGCTTTTTTCATGATGAGTTCACACAGCGTCCACTTGAGGGCAGCAAAGCACTAGAGCAGTTTTTCATTACGGTTCATGTTACAGCTACAGCCTGAAATCATCTAGTTCAACACGTGCCTTTACTAGTATTTGTTATCTTGTGTGCATAACTTAATCTACTAAGAATTCATGTGCGTCACTAATGAGTTCAGATGCACGCAGCCACCATGATGCACAGAATGTTCACCTTGAAGCGTCACATGGTAAAATTTGTTCTGCTCCTATGTGAAAACACAGAATAGTCATCAGCGGTAATTATGTGCACAAACTCGTCTTCTCAAGGTTATTGTGTGTTAAAGTTTGTGTGGGAACAAATCATCTTGTGTGATTAGAGAGAAAATCCCTCGCTGGGAGTTTTAGGTTCTTTACACTATCTCACAATGATGAAGAAAGTGAAACAGATTCCTGGATCAGAATCAGAATTCTTTTTATTGCCATGTACATTTGCACATACAGGAAATTGCCTTGGTGATCCGGCCCCTTGATCCAAATCCGTCCCACAATTGAAAGGGTCCTTCCTTGGATCCGGCCCCAGCACTTCTGAAAATATGATGGAAATTAGTTTGTTTAACAAACACAGACAAAATCATAACTCCAACAGGAATCCTTTAAGTTTCAGATCGAAGGGATTCTCGAGTTGATAGTTTTGGGTTTTGTTTTTCTACATTCAGGGGAATTTCCTCGGCACCTAAATTGGGAGAGCACACACTTCTGTCACTTCTTCAAACATGTGATTGTGACACGGCCTCTTGGAAACATGTCGAACGGGTTTTTTCCATGTCGTTGTTTCACATCTATTGAAACATGGATAGCGTGTCACCCAGATGCGGCTTCACACCTCGTTCACAGAAACCACACTCAACCACTCTTTTCCTGTAACTCATTTCATATCAGCTCAGATCCTCAGAGAAGAACGTAGCATTTTCAGCACACACCCGCCATGGACAGGACTTCTCGACTGCTGTGTGTGTGAGGTTGACAGAACCGGCCGAGTTCTCGCAGGACGGGTAGGTTCTTCTCTGAGTGAACTCTAATTGAGCCAGTCTGTGGGAGGAAGTGAGGCTTTAGTTTTACAGGAGGATAGAATCGAGTGTGGTTGGTTTATGTGATGAAGAAAGATTAGAAGGGATCTAAATGTGTATATACTGTGTGAGTGTGTGTGTGGGTGTGTTTGTCTGTCAGCGATAGTGACCTTTAAACATTGAATCTTTCTGTGATAAGATCCACAGATGAATATGTTTTTATTTAGATCTTGCATTTTCAAAGAAACCCCCCAAAAATAAGAGATTACTCGATCTGACTGGAAATACAATGGCTTCTTCTTCTTGTCTCATAAAAATCTATATCCGCAATATTCTGGCTTCATTTTTCTGAAACAGGAGGAATCCATTTTTATATCTATTTCTTAAAACTAGCATCTCAGCTGTCACTGTGGCATTATGAATGAACAGTGAAGTGAATGACAGAAGCCAACTATGAGAAAGTAGCTTGACGTGTACTTGACTTTTTAGTTTGGTCCATGTCCCGACAACCAACTTGGAGGAAGTGGGACTTGTAACCTATACTGCATCCAACCACCAGGGGGTGATCCAGATATTTGGCTTCAGTTTTGGGGGGCTGTCATGTCGTCCATCTTTATGTGTACAGTCCATTAGAGGCTGTGACTTTACAAACCTTTGCACCAGTTTCATCGAGAACATGAAGCATGAGGAGAGTTTTTTTTTCTTGTTAGAAGCAACAGTAGCTTACCGGGAAGAGAAAAGGATGAGGAAGTGGTTTGTGTGTGTGTGTGTGTGCTTTTTGGTGTGTGTGTGTAGTTTTTGTGGTTCCATTTCTTTGCTTGTCTCTATGAAATGGAGAGAACAGAGAGAGAAAGTGAATAAAACAAAAAAAAACTGCTCTTGGAGCAGGTTGGGGGAAGTCCAAATGTCAGAAGAAGATAAAAAAAAGGTAAATGAAACTTGTTATCCATCGAGCACAGCACTTGATGAATTGAGATTAGAAGGTGTTGAAACCCCCCAGTGATCTGCAGACGCTGCTGGCTGTACTCACATCTTCATGTCTGGACATTGGGAGGAAGAGGAGACACATCGTCAGTCTCTATATTTTTTTCTTTTTTATCTTAAAAGTTCATATAACCTTTAGTGCGAGTGGGTGTGATTTACATCTTCTGTGACAGAAACTACAAAGAACTACTTCTTATATTTGGTTTAAAGATTTTTAAGCCACCACAGAGTATTTATATATATATATATATATATAAAGAGTGTTTCTAAGCGTGTTTCTAATAAAACACGCTAATGGAAATCATGACTTGATGGTGTGTGACATCCCCTCAAAGATAAGATAAATGAATCTGTAATCTGTGACCTGTCGTACGCAGGAAGTGCATCATGAAACATTTGGGTTCTCAGAAAAAAGCGTTGACCGTCATCGTGATTACTGATTTCTCAGTAAGTGACCTGCAGCGACTGTGAACATCATTTCCACATCCTCTTTGACACTTGCCTGACGTTCTCTTCCAGGGAGTCCGGTGGAATGAAGCACCTTGAAGCAGCGGACTACAGATGTAGAGCTTGGGTTAATTTTGTACTTTCACATCTGCCACAATACAAGAGTAAACCTCCATGTGTGAAGAATAACAAACATCTCACCTCTCAGCGAGTGGGGCTTGATGTGGTGACGGCTGAAACTAACTACTGAAGCTTTTCAATACTAAAATCAGAAATCTACTTTTAAAATATGAATCAAAGGGGATCTAAGTGCTGCTGTACAGGACTCTGGATCCCATCTACGGGGGGGGGGGGGTGGAAATTAATTAAATCAAACATAAAAGATTAAAAAAAATCTAAAGTGTTGATCCTGAAACTTGAAGTTTGACTAAACATAGGACTATATTTATAATTCATAAGAAATGTGGCACATTCAAACAGGTGTTTGTCAGCCATGGAACCAGACTGAGGGCAGATGTGAAATATGTCTATTTCTGCTTTTTGACCGTGGGCGTCACGGGTATCTTGACGTCTTTGTGGTCGGGGTTATTTCAGAACGTTATCAGCAGGTTATAGGTATAAAATATGACATGTTATCCCTCTCTCACTCGTCCTCGGTTGCATCTGCTTCATCTGCACAGAATGAGAAGGAGGAACCAGTGAGCTGCAGGCCGGAGCAGTCGACCGTCTGGCTGGAAACAACAATCCCCAGAGGTTTTTAGATCTCCCAGAACCCCCCCCCCCATCATGATTGATGACAGAACAAATGGAGAGAAATAAGAAAACTGCTCTGCTGGTTCTTCTCGCTGTGCTTCAAGTCCTCAGCGTCAGGATGCTGGATTGTCCCGACCAGCCGGATCAAAGTAAGTGATTTAATGATTTTATGAAAAGATCTTTCTGTAAAAAATCTCACATGACAGATTTGGCATTTAACCATTTCCCCACAGATCTCACCTGCCACACTGACTACAACCATTCCATCACTTGTGTGTGGAGCAGTGCGTATGAGCACAGGGAGGCTCTGTGCACACTTCACGCCAAAAGGTTAACTGATAAGCCAAAGTAAGGACGGAAACCACAAAGATATCATATATGTTCTCAAGTACTACAGCAGGCAGTGAAGTGACCGGAGCGTTTTTTCTCTTTTTCACTAGTCATGCATACAACGCTTCCTGTGACCTGGAGCCGGCTCATGTGTCCGGACCGGCGCTGAGGAAGTGCACCTTGCACTTTAAAACAAGTTACAATGTAAGTTTGAAATTTAAGATCCTGTTAAATATCTGTGCAAATCAAAGGTGAGACAAATGTTCCTGTATTTTTCATTTGCTTCAAACCTGTCTAATGTGTAGGGACACAGCATCTATACGTTTAAACACCTGTAGTGTGTTCGAGAGGTGATTTTGTTAGTGTCAAAGTTCAGCCAAGTTAAAAGCCGACTCCCCCCTAGTCCAGTCCATACTGCCAATGCCTCACATTTGCATAATCATGTCAAGTTTGTTATGACACAGAACAAATTCAGGGAAAATGATGTGTTTTCTAAATTGGAGCATGTTTCAAGTGATAACACAAACCCCGATCAGAGCGGAACTTGTCTCCTTTAAATCTCTTATTCAGGAGAGAAACTGTCCAGCAGCTTTGATTCATTTACATCTTTTTCATCTTGTATTAACATACATTTTTTTAATGTTTTCTCAGTTCCTGCCCATTCACATCCTGTCCATAAACCTGGAGTGTGCCCCTGCAAAGCAGATTTTGACCATCTCCTTCAAGCCAAGCTGCCACAGTGAGTGTGATGAGTGAGTGTCTGTGCATTACCTTGTCATCCATGGTGACCAACAAATCATTTGTGTGATCCCGCAGTCAAGCTGCATCCTCCAGGTGAACCGGGAATCAACGGCACCACCGCTTCCTGGATCTCTGAAGTGGAGAAGAGCCTAAGGTTCAGTACTTACACCGGCCAGCTGCAGTGGAAAAGATGGGATCAGTCATGGAGTGTGTGTATACATTGTGCTTGTTTTAATACAGTGTGAGTGCGTGTGTGTGTGTGTGTGGTAAAACTAAGTGTTTGGAGATCTTGAGAGTGAATCTTAGATGATTTATTACAGTGGCTCTGAAGGTCAAAACCAAACCACATTTAACGGTGTTACAAAATGAAATGAAAAAAAAGAAAAAAAAAACAGAAAAAGGGAGAGGCGGTGGACTAGTGGCAGAAACTTGGACTATGGGCAGAAAAGGTCTCTGGTTCGTCTCTGGTTCGACTCCACTGAGAAACAACAAAAAGACGAACCTGGATTGATCTGTCCAAAAATCCAAGAGGATTCTCCCTACCCTCTCTAGTGCCCCTGAGCAAGGCACCTTACTCCCCCAATATCTGCTCCCCAGGCGCCGCACATGGCTGCTCACTGCTCTGTGTGTCCTGCAGCAGATGGGTGAAAAAGCAGAGGTTAAATTTCCCTAAAATTGCATGAGTGTGCCTCTGTGCATGTGTTTGGGACAAATAAATGCATCTTAATCTTAATCTTAACCTTGTCTCTAAAATGTTGTATAATGTTTTGGGATGTCATCTCATCATCTCATTTTCATCCGCTTATCCGGGGTCGGGTCGCAGGGGGAGCAGCTCAAGCAGGGGGCCCCAGACTTCCCTTTCCCGGGCCACATTGACCAACTCTGACGGGGGGATCCCGAGGCGTTCCCAGGCCAGTGTTGAGATATAATCTCTCCACCTAGTCCTGGGTCTTCCCCGAGGTCTCCTCCCCACTGGACGTGCCTGAAACACCTCCCAAGGAAGGCGCCCAGTGGGCATCCTTACCAGATGCCCGAACCACCTCAGCTGACTCCTTTCTAAGTGAAGGAGCAGCGGCTCTAATCCGAGTTCCTCACGGATGGCTGAACTTCTCACCCTATCCCTAAGGGAGACGCCAGCCACCCTTCTGAGAAAACTCATCTCGGCCGCTTGTACCCGTGATCTCGTCCTTTCCGAACTGCAACCCCTCCCCACCCCGACTACGCCTCGATATCCTGTCCATGTATATCACAAACAGGATTGGTGACAAGGCGCAGCCCTGGCGGAGACCAGCATCCACTGAGAACGAAACTGACTGGCTGCCGAGGACGCGAACACAGCTCTCGCTTTGGGAGTACAGGGATTGGATGGCCCTGAGGATAGACCCCCTTACCCCATACTCCCGCAGCACCTCCCACAGTTTCTCCCGGGGGACCCGGTCATACGCCTTCTCCAGATCCACAAAACACATGTAGACCGGATGGGCATACTCCCAGGCCCCCTCCAGGATCCTTGCGAGAGTGAAGAGCTGGTCTGTAGTTCCACGTCCGGGGCGAAAACCGCATTGTTCCTCTTCAATCTGAGGTTCGACGATCGGCCGAACCCTCCTTTCCAGCACCTTGGAGTAGACTTTACCAGGGAGGCTGAGAAGTGTGATGCCCCGGTAATTGGCACACACTCTCTGGTCCCCCTTTTTGAACAGGGGAACCACCACCCCAGTTTGCCACTCCTTTGGCACTGTACCCGACTCCCACGCGATGTTGAATAGGCGTGTCAACCATGACAGCCCCTCAACACCCAGAGCCTTTAGCATTTCTGGCCGGATCTCATCAATCCCTGGGGCCTTGCCACTGCGGAGATGTTTGACCACCTCAGTGACCTCCACCAGGGAAATTGACGATGAAACACCATCAACCTCGAGCTCTGCCTCCAACATAGAGGGCGTGTTATTCGGATTCAGGAGTTCCTCAAAGTGTTCCTTCCAACGTCCGACAACCTCCTCAGTTGAGGTCAACAGAGTCCCATCCTTACTGTACACAGCTTGGATGGTTCCCCTTTCCCCCCTCCTGAGGTGCCGGATAGTCTTCCAGAAACACTTTGGTGCCGACCGAAAGTCCTTCTCCATGACCTCTCCGAACTTCTCCCACACCCGCTGCTTAGCCTCCGACACGGCAGCAGCTGCAGCCCTTCGGGCCTGTCGGTACCCTGCAACCGAGTCAGGAGTCCTCCAGGATATCATATCCCGGAAGGCCTCCTTCTTCAATCGGACGGCTTCCCTGACCACCGGTGTCCACCACGGTGTCCGAGGGTTACCGCCCCTTGAGGAGCCTAAGACCCTGAGGCCACAGCTAGCCGCCGCAGCTTCAGCAATGGAGGCTTTGAACACCGCCCACTCCGGCTCAATGCCCCCAACCTCCACAGGAATGCCAGAAAAACTCCGCCGGAGGTGTGAGTTGAAGATACCTAGGACGGGGGCCTCCTCCAGACGTTCCCAGTTCACCTGCACTACTCGTTTGGGCTTACCAGGTCTATCCGGAAATTTCCCCCACTCCCTGATCCAACTCACAACCAGATGGTGGTCGGTTGACAGTTCCGCCCCTCTCTTTACCCGAGTGTCCAAAACATGCGGCCTCAGATCAGATGACACGATCACAAAATCGATCATTGATCTTCGGCCTAGGGTACTCTGGTACCAGGTACACTTATGAGCACCCTTATGTTCGAACATGGTGTTTGTTATGGACAATCCATGGCTAGCACAGAAGTCCAATAACAAACGACCGCTCGGGTTCAGATCAGGGAGGCCGTTCCTCCCCACCACGCCTTTCCAGGTGTCTCCATCGTTGCCCACGTGGGCGTTGAAGTCACCCAGCAGAACTACGGAGTCCCCTACTGGAGCCCCATACAGGACTCCATTCAGGGTCTCCAAGAAGGCCGAGTACTCTGAACTGCTGTTTGGTGCATACGCACAAACAACAGTCAGAGTTTTCCCCCCTACAACCCTTAGGCGCAGGGAGGCGACCCTCTCGTCTACCGGGGTAAACTCCAACACCGCGGCGCTCAGCCGGGGATTTATGAGTATCCCCACACCCGCCCGACGCCTCACGCCCTTGGCAACTCCGGAGAAGAATAAAGTCCAACCCTTATCCAGGAGTACGGTACCAGAGCTGAGACTGTGCGTGGAGGTAAGCCCCACCAGATCTAACTGATAGCGCTCCACCTCCCTCACAAGCTCCGGTTCCTTTCCCCACAGCGAGGTGACGTTCCACGTCCCCAGAGCCAGCTTCTGCCGCCCGGGTCTGGTCCGTCGAGACCCCCTACCTTCGCTGCCACCCATGTGGCTGCGCACCCGACCCCAACGGGTCTTCCCACAGGTGGTGGGCCCATGAGATGAAGAGAGGGGGGGTGCCACGTAATTTGTTCGGGCTATGCCCGACCGGGCTCCGTGGCAAACCCGGCCACCAGACGCTCGCCATCGAGCCCTCCGTCTGGGCCTAGCTCCAGACGGGGGCCCCGGGCTTCCTCCGGGCTGGGTCCCATCTCCTCTTTTGTCGATATTCATTGAGGGTTTTGAACCATTCTTAGTCTGGCCCCTCACCTGAGACCACTCTGCCATGGGAGACCCTACCAGGAGCACAACTCCAGACAACACAGCCCTCAGGTTCACGGGGACACGCAAACCTCTCCACCACGATAAGGTGACGGTTCAAGGAGAGGTTTTGGGATGTTTTCTTGTGTTTTCCAAAATGTTCTTTTCTAAAGTGTTGTGTTGTGTGAACTGTTGTGGTCTTTTGACCCTCAGGGCCTCTCTAATACTTACATATGATCTGTAGAAAACCCAAACATCAGTGGACGGAGAGACGTGTTGAATGTCCCCTTGTTTGTTTTTCTTCTTCGCCAGGATCCCTCCATGCAGACTAAGCAGACAAAAAGCAAAAGCTGTGGTCAGGAGTGCACGGCTCAGCTGGACGATGAGACGCTCGCACTCGGAGAGAAGCACGAGGCACGTGTTCGAGTGAAGCCTGATGTGGGTTCGCGCGTGTCAACGTGGAGTGAATGGAGCCCTCCTGCATCGTGGGTGTCCCCTGTGGGAATCACAAGACCACCATCACAACTAATATCAAGTAAATGTTAAATGTCAAGTATAACCAGAATAAATTGGTTAATTTAACCTCAGTGGAAAGTAACAAGTTTCCGAGATAAATTTAGCATTTGGAGATTTGTTTCATGTCAAGAATTCCAGGGAAGGAAACCAGCTGGACGAACTTTAAATGAATAAAGAAAAAAACGGCGATTCTCTTAAACGACATGTCAAATAAGCTTATTCTCTTTTTGTATGCACTCAACCCAGATTTGTCACACAGTGTGCCGACCTCTGAGCTAATGAGAATCCCTGTGTTCGTCAGGTTTAACTGGAGGCATATTGGCCGTGATCATCGGGGGGGCAGCGCTGGCCTCGATTCTGGCCGTCATCCTCTTTAGGACTGAAAAAGCCTCTTGGTGAGCAGACACCACCACACACAGAAGACTTCTGTCCTATACGCGCATTGCATTCTGTGTTTTCTGACAGCTGCCATGTCATCCTGTACTTCAGGGTTTACGAGAAGATGAGAGGTCCAGACCCTGGAAAGTCCTTCCTTAAAGATGTCAACTTCCAGGTGAGCATATTCAATTCTTTCAATCTTAGTCCTCATCGCTTGATTTAGTTTGTTCCAGTTTATTCTAAATAAAGATACACACTAGATTCTGGTGTGAAAAGGAATATTACAGTTCATATACTTGGGCATCAGAACAAGCAGCGTGACTCTAACGTGTTATTAAAATAGCTTAATTACCTATTTAGCAAATGCAGGAAATGAGTTGTGGTCATAGGGAGTTGCTTCCAACTACCAAACACATTTTAGTCCAATGTCACCTCTTCAGCAAGTCAGTAATAGCTCTGTCTGTCATTGGCTGTTGGGGCAGTTAGCGTTCGGTGGTTTCCCCAGATAACTGACTGATAACCGCCTGCTGGAAAATGTTAAAAATGTTAAACAGTGAAAGGTGTGAACCAGCTTCACAGCTCTCTGCAGCCTGGGCACCCCCAGCAAACGCTTTCTGACAAATCCACAGTATCGTTTTAAAGATGGAAAAATCTCAACACATATTAAAGAAGGCAGAGAACCAAACTAACAGATGCGCTTATGTGGGATGTGAAACCAGACAGAAAAAAATAATCATCAGACAAAACATGTGGCATTTACAGAATCAAGAAAACAGGAAGAAGATAGAAAACCTCATGAGCACCTTACATTTCTCCTTTTGCAGTTGATTTTTGCAGGTTTATAACCTTGTAAATTGTTTTTGTTCTGCATATTGTTAATCAACTCGATGCCTCCTCCCACCTTCTCTCTTCCAGAACTGGTTGAGCCCTCACCTGGCAAACGAGTCCTTCCTCTCCTCCAGGAAAGTGGAGGATATCTCCTCTGTGGAGGTGGTCTCCTCCGTGGATGCTGCCACACTCTGCAGCAAAGAGGTGGCTCTGCTGGCGAAGATGAGAAGTGAGAGCATCTGCCAGTTGAACAGCTCCATATTTCTGAACCCAAGTTACTCCCACCTCTGTCCTCCTCCACCTTTCCCCCTGCCCTCTGCCTGTGATGCACCTCATGGCGCTCGTCACAGTCTGGGTGACGGCAGGAATGCGGAACAGGTTAGAGAGGAGGAAAGAATGAAAGAACTGGAGATGCTACAGCTTCTTTCCAAAGGCAACAGCAGCAGTGAGCCATTGCCAGTCGTTTCGGACTATGAGAAGGTTGAGAAGCTCCAGGTGGAATGCTTGAGGCTCCAGAGACTAGACTCAGGGATGTGCAGTAGTGAAGAGATCAGTCAAGAGATTCTGGAGGCCGATAACATCAGTGCCAATGAGAGTCATGACAAAGCACCGGAGGAGAAACAGGGAGGAATCGGAGCAGTTGATTTTCAGAAACTGTTTGGAGGCAGTGGAAGCGTTTTTGGCAAAGGGTCAATTCAGGTTTGTTCCGACTACGAGCAAGTGCAGAGGCTGCAGCCGGAGAGCCCGGAGCTCCCCAGCCAGGATTCAGGGGTTAGCAGGGGGGGAGAGGAGCGGGCGAGCCACGATGAGAGCCTGGAAGACGAAGACAAGTCCAGCAAATCCACACACTTCCTGTTTCCTCCTCCTCTCGCATCAAGTGCTCTGCCACGTTCAGGGATTTCTTTCCCACAACAGTTCTCTGGTTTTAGTCCAAGTCCAAGTCTCAGACCCTCCGGTGAGGGATACATGCCGGCGAGGACAGGAACCGTGTTGAACATAAACTGAAAACTTTTCATCCATCAACATGAAATGTGCAGCACTCGATGACAGCTGGAGACGTTTAGCTCGTGCAAGTTCTCAATAGTTCAGCCGATTGCAGAAATCAAACGTTTGACTGTCCCAGATGAAGAACGTAGCAGGAAACTTCTACAGTCACACTTTGCACGATGTGTTCCAACAACTGACTCGGATGTTTGTGCTCTCCAGCTTATTTCAGATGAGATTACCCAGAGTTCAGTGCAGGTGTGAAAGCAACACATGTCACAACGTATCGTAGATTTACGAAGTGAGCGATGTCCTTCATTGAAGGGATGACCCTCTTTTTGAAAAATGAAAGAAGCTTATTTTCAGTCTATTTAATGTTTTTTTACTGTGTTTCTATATACTTCTGAAAAATGACAACTTTATGTGAATGGGTTTTTATGATATTATGAGAGTCTGTATGATAATTTAAACAGCCGATTTATTTCATGGATATACATCAGTGTCTGGTTTACCAGCCACTGATGTATAACATACACAGCATTAAAGCTGTGTATGTTATTTAAATGCTGCAAATGAAGCTCCTATAGTTAGGGCCCGAGCACCTCCGATGGGAGGCCCTATTGAAATTGCAGGGATTATTCTGAGCTTTTTTCAACGTGGTCAAAAAGTTTTAATTTTGGTTGTATTTGTGTGTTTTTTTAATATATATATGTATTTATAATAAAGGATATGATTAAAAAGTAAAGCATCAAGCCTCAATTCCATTTATTTACCATATAGGTCAGAAAACATCATCTTAGGAATCATTGCCAATACATTCAAAGACACACACACACACACACACCCAGGCTGATAAAATGAACACAATCCATAGGTCGGGCTCTGCACATGATATATAATATTTTGGGTAGCTGTAGAAAACTTATCAGATTAATTATATGGCTGGATTAAGGCCATGAAGTCAGTGCATTCACTGCTTTTTTAAGAATTTGAGACTCTCGGCCTCAGAGGGTTTTTCTCCCGGTGCAGCAGACTCACGTCATGGCCCTGTTGGGATTTCTTGTTTACATGGAAGGTGAAATGAACTCTGTGTAACGGGTTGGGTATCTAACTGGGCGAACACAACATCATTCCCATCAGACTTACCTGTGCAGGGGAGTTGACGGTTGCTGGGTGAAGGTTGGTGACATCAGTGCGCCTGCTGCCTACCTGACTAACACGATGAAGCTTTATTCCTCATCATAATCATTCAGGGAAAAGGGAAATAACGACTTTTTGAAAATATACTTTTGGGCAGACTAACAGAGAACGGCCTTGTTCTCTGTCGGAGGGAAGTCTGTGCTAACGTGATTTTCCAGAGATGCTAAATAACAGCTGTTAAACCTGGAGACTCGTATGGACAGTGAGATGGTTTGTCATGGAACAAAGGACGAGGAGTGATGTGATGGATTTCAAGATCACAACTGCTTCTGTGAAGGATGGGGTGAGTGATTCTAAAAACAGAAATACATTTGCAGTAGGGGTTTTATCAGTCGCCACATTTGGACTGAGCCGCTAGAGCAAACCGACAACAGAACTCGGTGTGAGAAAGATGGATGCTCTTGATTTGAACAATAGACTGAAGGAAAAAATTAACCCTAACCAAAAGGTGTTCTAGGTAGAGGGAGTTTAAACTAAAACGTGTTTCAGAGGATGTCACACCATGTTAAAGCCCTATGAGACAAATTGTGATTTATGAATACGGGCTATACAAATTTTTTTTTGATTGATTTGATTGATTAGCTAGAGGGATGAGAACATGACCCGTCCTCCTCACGTGTTCTTCTGTGAATGTCTTTTATAGTTTGGCAGGTGGAGACTTTAAAGGGGAAAGCCACTGGATACAATATTATCTTATGGGGCAACTGTGACATTTCACGAAAAGTCAATGGAAAAGGTCTTTTCCAACAAATAAAAGTCTGGATCCTCAACAGAGATAAATGTCACCCTGGAAGATAAAACGGCAGAGCCTCTCAGCCCAGTGCCTGAATAAAACCCACTGGGAAACTATCCCACTCAGAAACTGCGTGAGACAAAACACTTGTGATTGGATTTTATATTGTAATTTTTATCTGTTCTCCTCCACAGGTTGAAGCTGGCGCACAAGCTGTGGCTCCGCCCGTCAGGAAGACTCGATCCTTCAAATGTCTCCTGGCCGTTGCCCTCAACGTCCTCATCATCCTCATTGTCGGAGGGGCCTTGCTGGGCTGGTACCTCCTGGGTGAGTACTTCTATCTTGTCTTCTCTATTCAGTACTTATCTAGTTTTAATCCACATGTGAGACATGAGTGTATGCACAGCAGTGATTTACTCACCTTCCTCTCCAACAGAGTTCAGGGTTTGGTTTGAGGAGCCTCGGGTCCAGCAGCAGTACACAGCCTACATGTCCATCCTCAACAGGAACTTCTCTGCTGATCTGTCCACTCACGGCAGCCCTGCGTTCTGGAACGAGGCCATGGGAGTAAAGACCATGGTGAGTAGGGACTGTGAATTCCTGTGATGCTGATGTAAACTGGAATAACTTGGATCACGACAGTCAGAGACTCAAGTGCTTTTGTGTCCTTCCTGATAGAAATACTCTGAAGCTAAATGCATTCTGAGGTAAGACTGTAAATTAGGGAGGTTGATGGTGTTTTTCTGTTTCTTCTTTCAGGTAGCAAAGATAATGAGAGGCTCAAGTCTTTCTCGATACTTCATCGACACCAGTGTCTTCGCCTTTGCGTACGTGGATCAAACTTTTTCATGTACAGATCGATAATAACTGCAAACTGTGAAACCAGTGTGACTGAACTGGCTCCAGTCTGGTACCATCTTAGCTGAAAGTGGATGTTCCTGCCCAGATCCAGGACAGCCGGGTTCGACCAAACATAACTCACCGTGTTGCCACATTCATTACCTGTACCTGAAAAAGTTGTGTTTTTATCAGCTTTTGTTTGTTTGATTGAAGGATTAAGCAAAAACTACAGGACGGATTACCATCAACTTAGAAGGATGCAATATTGGTCAGGGAAGAACTCATTGAAATTTGGTTTGGGGAATTTACAACTGCCCAATAGCAGAATCGGAATCATCCTCACCAGTCACAATCATTAAGTTTCCAAAACTAAAAACAGATCATCTGGCTCACTCACAGGAAATGCTTGAGTGGCCTTCCACATGTGCATACCGCTTGAACTTTCCGATCAATGCTAATGGTCGTGCGTGTTGTTCTCCGCTTTGTTTGTTTCAGAAATGGTAGTGTTGTTGCTCACGTCTGGATAGTGATGTCGGTGCCAAGCAGCCATGTTGGGTGGCTAACGCAGACGAAGGTCGCTACGAGCCTGGTGAAGGGCTTGAGGGATGCTGGAGGCTCGGGGGAGGAGGGACCGATGGTCAGTGTCGATGGATACCTCATCCACCTCCCTTCGCTGTCGGTCAGCGGTGAGAGAAACAGAGGAGAGGGGGAACGTGCATGTTTGATATGAACAATCCTCACTTTGGCATCATCTTCTTTGGCTTGAGCTTAAAGATTACAGAACTTTAGAGACCTTTAATAGGATCTTTCTCCTTTTTGAAGGACGTTATCACAATGAGATACGACTTCAGTGTCAAAACCTCAGCATGTGTTTAAGTTAACTTTCCAGAAACGAGCATGACAGAAGATGGCGTGTGATGTTAGCATCTAAGCTGGGACACTCATAGTCACACGTGGTTAGCCAACACTAAGCTCTTGGCATTAGAGGTAAGCTAATGCTAGATTTCTATTGTATTCAGTAAGAGAAACTGACACAAGCCACAAGGGTTAGAGCCTGTGACGGCTTCATCTGCAGCCACAGTGTGACCCGCAAGCTGCAACACTTTCATTTCTCTTAGTTACCCACAGACACATCACAACACAGGGCTTATTGTGTTCTCTATATGTAGCGTTTAGTTAACTTTTGTCAATCATTGAGTTTTAGATTAATCTTTCTGTTTTACCAGTTCTGAGGAGGTCTCCTGATGTCCATGGCTCACCTGGCAAAATGGTTTGACCCAGGAAACAGTGGATTTAAATACAGGAAGTGCCAATAAGTGTGAAAGTGGGATCATCACCTGGTATATCATCCCTTTAGTTAGTTAGTTTGTTCATAGCTGCTGTTTATATCAGTTCCTTTTACCGCTTTAGGGCCCATTCCTTGTTTGTGGGAAATTAAGTTTCCTCTTTCTCTGGCTGAATTAATTCATTGTTTTCAGAACCATCTATGACTCAGTGCCTTTTAGCTCACTCTCTTACACAAGCTAATGTTTGTTCCTGTACCACACCAATATTTGCCAGCTATGCTAAAATCCATATTTTAAACACACGACTTACTCATTATCATCAGTATGCTTTCCCTAAGACTGTTCCTACCACCAGAAGGTGTTGTCCGGTGGCCTTGTGGCTCTCAGTGGCCCCGACACACAGCGTTCCTCCTGTCGGTGGCACCTCCAGGCGGAACCTGGCTCCCAGCTGGAGCTACGCGTGATGATACTGCTGGCACAGTGCCAGGACCGGCTGTCGGTGTTCGATTCCCTCACCCCCACCGATACTCGCCTCATCTCATCGTGAGTCTCTTTCATGGATCTTTCACCGGCTGTGACACATTTGCTCAATCCTGACCCTCTGTGTGACGATGGTTGACCTTTGGAGATATGCAAATTCTCTTATTTTTATCTTCTCAGTGTTGATGGCTGCAGTCAACAGGAGCGTTGGCCCAGAATCATGTCTTCAGGGGAGTTGATGACGGTGGTTTGGACACAGGGACTTGACAACTTCATGGACCCCTTCTCTTTGTCCGCACAGGCCCGGGACCGCCAAGGTGAGACCATCTAAACCACCACACCTTCCTAACTAGTCCTAAAATCCTCCCACTAGCATGCTGACCCAGAGGTTGACGGCCGAGGTGTTGGTGAAGAGGTTGGATCGACACACCAGGTTCTCTCCTCAGAGATCTGTGAAGCTCAGTCCTGGATGCCAGAGAATTCAATTCATTACCTTTTGGATTCATATTGTGAATTGAAATATTTCTCTCCCAGAGTGTAATTCGACCATAGAGCTGTGGGCAGTGTCAGGGTACCAGGGGACACTGAGGACCCCCTTCTACCCAAGCTACTACCCTCCAGACACCAACTGCACCTGGGTCTTTATTGTAAGACACGCCCTAATCCTTTTTCATTCTCTGCCGGTTGATTTAATGATTGTTGCGTTGATGCCTGACTTGTTTTGTTTGGTGTGTGTTTGCACCTCATTGTATTTTTGTATTTACTCTAGGTGCCCAGTTCATGGATGGGTCTGTCTCTGGAATTCAAGGGCTACAAGTTGAACAGAGCTGGTGACACTGAGGTCTGCACCCAGGGTCAGTGGGTCATCCAGAACCGCAGGTGAGTCTAGACTAGATCAGCAGAACTCTGACTCTCTGTAGTGAAGTCTGAGAGAGTTTTTTATACTATGAAGTTAGTACTTGGGTCAACAAATATACGGTAAATGTTGAATTGCGTTTCATCCATATCATGACTTATTATTTGTTTGACTTTATGTCGCTTATCTTTCCACAAATTACAATGTGTACCATTTTGACTTATGTATCTAAGGATCGAAATGAGAATAACCCGAAAGGTCCTCAACACGCTCAGACCTACTTTAATATTTCTTTAGTGTTTTTCTTACTTCTCATCGACTCTGTAGAGAAACGTACATTAAGTGGAGTTTGATCCCAGCGTCTCTGTCCCTTGCCCAGACTGTGCGGGACCAGGAGTGCTCAGCCGTACACTGAACATCTGTCCCCGCTGTCCAGGGTGGTGACCGTCCTCCTGACGTCCCAGGTGTCACTCACAGGGCCGGGCCTCCAGCTGCACTACAGCGTCTTCAACCTATCAGATCGTAAGCTGTGGATGCAGGGGAGAAACAGACAAGACGTTTAGATTAGAGAGAGAGAGATGATTTGCTTCAGTTGTGTACATTTTATCTAATTGTGTATCTGTGTGTTGTGTAGCTTGCCAAGGCAGGTTTCTGTGCACCTTTAATGGCCTGTGTGTTCCTGCCTGTGATGGAATCAAGGACTGTCCCAATGGACTCGATGAGAGGAACTGTGGTATTTCCATCAATGCTCGTTTCCACATAATGTATTTTTTGCCTTTGAGACACAACAACAATTGATAAGTTCACAGAAGCCCAGTAAAGTCCAACGCATTTATATGTTTGAGCCATTTACTGCCAGATGAAAGTGGTATTATAACAGGACTTCCTGATTGTTTGAAGTCTTGACACAAGGGTACAACAACATGGGGGGTTCAGGTGGAAACAAACCACAAGCCTCCAATACACAACTTGTGATGCCACTTGTGACGGTTGAGCCAGTTTTATGTGACAGAATTGGCTAACAGCAGAAATGTTTAAAAATTTGAGACACGAGCCTTGTGGATGTGCCGCTGCGTAGGAAAGCAAGCTGGCTTTAAAAGTCAGAGTGATGCTAACCGGATTCGATGGGCCTGCTTCTTCCCCTTGATTTCTTTTCTCCACTGTGAACGGTGGATTTAAATATAGGAAGTGCCAATAAGTGTGAAAGTGGGCTGATCACCCAGTATATGATCCCTTTAGGGAGTTTGTTAGTTAGTTAGTTGGTTTGTTCATATTTATATCAGTTCCTTTTACCTCTTTAGGGCCCATTCATTGTTTGTGGGAAATTGAGTTTCCTCTTTCTCGGGCTGAATTAATTCCTTGTTTACAGAAACATCCATTACTCAGTGCCTTTCAGCTCAGTCTCTTACACAAGCTAATGTTTGTTCCTGGCCCGCATGAGTAGTTGCCAGCTATGCTAAAATCCATAGTTTAAACACACAATTTACTCATTATCATCGGTATGCTTTCCCTAAGACTGTTCCTACCACCAGAAGGTGTTGTCCGGTGGCCTTGTGGCTCTCAGTGGCCCCGACACACAGCGTTCTTCCTGCCGCTGGCACCTCCAGGCGGAACCTGGCTCCCAGCTGGAGCTCCGCGTGATGATACTGCTGGCACAGTGCCAGGACCGGCTGTCGGTGTTCGATTCCCTGATCCCCAACGATACTCGCCTCATCGCATCGTGAGTCTCTTTCATGGATTTTTCACCGGCTGTGACACATTAGCTCAATCCTGACCCTCTGTGTGACGATGGTTGACCTTTAGAGATATGCAAATTCTCTTATTTTTATCTTCTCAGTGTTGATGGCTGCAGTCAACAGGAGCGTTGGCCCAGAATCATGTCTTCAGGGGAGTGGATGACAGTGGTTTGGACACAGGGACTTGACAACTTCATGGACCCCTTCTCTTTGTCCGCACAGGCCCGGGGCCGCCAAGGTAAGACCATCTAAACCACCACAGCTTTCTAACTAGTCCTAAAATCCTCCCACTAGCATGCTGACCCAGAGGTTGACGGCCGAGGTGTTGGTGAATAGATTGGATCGACACACCAGGTTCTCTCCTCAGAGATCTGTGAAGCTCAGGCCTGGATGCCAGATAATTCTAGATTAACTTTTGGATTCATATTGTTAATGGATATATTTCTCTCCCAGATTGTAACTCCACCATAGAGCTGTGGTCATGGTCAGGGCGCCAGGGGACACTGTGGACCCCCTTCTACCCAAGCTACTACCCTCCAGACACCAACTGCACCTGGGTCTTTATTGTAAGACATGCCCTCATCCTTTTTCTTTCTCTGCCGGTTGATTTAATGATTGTTGCATTGATGCATGACTTGTTTTATTTGGTGTCTGTTTGCACTATATTGTATTTTTGTATTTACTCTAGGTGCCCAGTTCATGGATGGGTCTGTCTCTGGAGTTCAACGGCTACAAGCTGAACAGAGCTGGCGCCACTGAGTTTTGTACCCAGGGTCAGTGGATCGTCCAGAACCGCAGGTGAGTCTAGAACAGATCAGCAGAACTTGCTGAACTGAAGTCTGAGAGAGTTTTTTACACTATGAAATTAGTACTCAGGTCAACAAATATACTGTAAATGTTGAATTGCGTATCCGTATCCATACCTTGCTTGCTATTTGTGTGACTTTATGTCGCTTATGTTTCCACAAATTACCACGTGTACCATTTTGACGTATGTACCAAAGAATCAAAATGAGAATAACCGAAAAGGTCGGTGAACCTCAAACTACACAACAACACGCTAAGACCTACTTTAATATTTTTTTAGGCCAAACCTGGAGGCGGCAATAAATAGACCACATACGAAAGTAATCATCAGCATACACTTAGGTCATACACCTGTCTGTGGTGAGACATGTGACAGGAAGCCTGTGAAATGTTTCCACACAGGTCATGGGGTGCAGACCTTTCAGTTGGTTTCATCAACAGCTGCTTGACAGACTTATGTATAAACACCACACACACACACACACACACACACACAAACACACACACACACACACACATCAGACTACTGACATCAGAACGCCAATGCAGAAAGGTGCTTATTTAAAAAAAATAAAATAATGGATATTAAAAATAAAAATGTAGCGTTCAAATCATCCCACTGTTCGATTCTGTATTGAGCAACAGGGGGCAGCAACATCCCATGTGTGGCTATTTACTTTAAAATGATAAATCTTTAGTGTTTTTCTAACTTCTCGTCGACTCTGTAGAGAAACGTACATTAAGTGGAGTTTGATCCCAGCGTCTCTGTCCCTTGCTCAGACTGTGCGGGACCAGGAGTCCACAGCCGTACATCGAGCGTCTGTCCCCGCTGTCCAGGGTGGTGACCGTCCTCCTGACGTCCCAGGTGTCACTCACAGGGCCGGGCCTTCAGCTGTACTACAGCGTCTTCAACCTATCAGATCGTAAGCTGTGGATGCAGGAGAGACACAGACAAGAGGTTCAGTTGTGTGCATGTTATCTAATTGTGTGTCTGTGTGTTGTGTAGCTTGCCCAGGCAGGTTTCTGTGCACCGTTACTGGCCTGTGTGTTCCTGCCTGTGATGGAATCAAGGACTGTCCCAATGGACTCGATGAGAGGAACTGTGGTATTTCCATCAATGCTCGTTTCCACATAATGTATTTTTTGCCTTTGAGACACAACAACAATTGATAAGTTCACAGAAGCCCAGTAAAGTCCAACGCATTTATATGTTTGAGCCATTTACTGCCAGATGAAAGTGGTATTATAACAGGACTTCCTGATTGTGTGAATTCTTGACACAAGGGTATAACAACACGGTGTATTCAGGGGTGAAAACAAACCACAAGCCTCCACCACACAACTTGTGATGCCACTTGTGACGGTTGAGCCAGTTTTATGTGACAGAACTGGCTAACGGTAGAAATGTTTAAACATTTGAGACACGAGCCTCTGTGATGTGCCGCTGCATATGAAAGCAAGCTGGCTTTAAAGTCAGAGTGATGCTAACCGGATTCGATGGCCCTGCTTCTTCCCCTTGATTTCTTTTCTCCACTGTGATGGCAGACGGTTCCTCCCAGTATAAATACATGTGGTATTTGGCAGCTCATTAAAACACAAGGCCAATATTTGTTTTGTTCTTTATGTGTTGATATAGCCGGGTCATGAAGTAGCCTCCAAATACTATAAAAAGCGCATTTATTGCTTTGTTATATAGTATTTAAATTGCATAGATTGTCATATTGTGTGTGTGTGTGTGTGTGTGTGTGTGTCAGTGTGTGTGGCTCAGTACCAGTGTCCAGAGGATGACAGTAGATGTGTGGACTACACCAAGTTGTGTGACCAACAGCCGGACTGCCCTGGAGCCTCAGATGAGATGAACTGCACTCAAGGTAACACACACACACACACACACACACAACACATAAGATAAATGCTTCTTTACATGCTGTTGTGTAGAATATTTACTGGAGGTCATGGGTAAAGTGACACTGGGAAACACACAGGGTGGATACGTGCTACAGCTGCAGCAGTTTGTGTTTTCATCTGTGTGTGTGTGTGTGTCCAGGTGTACAGTGCACAGATGTGACGTATGTGTGTGCTGATGGAACGTGTCTGAAGAAGCCAAACCCAGAGTGTGATTCTGTTGCCGACTGCCCAGATGCCTCAGATGAAAAACAGTGTGGTCAGATAACACAAAAGCACACACACACACACACACACTTTGCAAATAAAGAGAGCAAGTACATGCTAAATACTGTGTGTGTGTGTGTGTGTCTGTGTGTGTGTGTGTGTTTAGACTGCGGCCTGAGGCAGGCCTCCAGTCGTATTGTCGGGGGAACCAACGCCTCGGAGGGGGAGTGGCCATGGCAGGCCAGCCTTCAGGTGCGGGGGGGCCACGTCTGCGGGGGGGCTCTCATCTCCAACCAGTGGGTGGTGTCCGCCGCCCACTGTTTCTATGACGACAGGTACGTGCAGGAAGAGAGAGAGAGAGAGAGGAGGAAGTGGTGGGATGAGCGAGGTGTTATAAAGTGCTGCCTCCACAAACTAAATAAATAAATAATTAATTATTATTTCTCTGTTTTCTTTGAATTTCCTTTATTTTCAGAGCTTGTGTTGTGTCTTTGCTGTTCAGACTTTAAGTGTAAAAGCCTGTTTGACTCGAAATCAGCATATTTCTGTATTAATATAAATTTCTATCTATGACCAGAACCGACCGAGGCCAAACTTAAAGCGGCGACATCCTGTTGAGGATTAAAAACTGCTCGGCTTGTTTTTTTACTGTTTTTATAATTAATAATTAGTAATTATTAAAGTTTGCATTTACTGAATCGTAAAACTTTTACGAGGCTTTTGTATGCAAAATAAATTTACTTTTAAAAGACACGAAAGAGGTAAAATTATTGAGATACTGAATCTGGGGATATTTAGTTCTTAATCGATAGAGAATGAACAAGTATAAGATAAAGCTCCTATAACATATGACAGGTGACCTTCTCTTCCTCTTCCTCCTCCTCCTCCTCCTCCTCCTCCTCCTCCTCCTTCTCCTCCTCAAGGCACAGCTCCGCCTCCTTGTGGACAGTCCACCTGGGTAAACTCCTCCTCAGTCCCAGCAGCCCCACAGAGGAGGTGGCCCGAGTCCTGGAGATCCATCTCCACAAAGACTACGACAACAGAACCTCCGACTACGACCTGGTCCTCCTGAAGCTGGACCGCCCCCCCTCCCCTCCGCAGCCTGGACCGGCTCTTCCCGTCTGCCTGCCCCCGCCGACCCACCCGCTGGATCCGGGCCTGCTCTGCTGGGTCACCGGCTGGGGGGCTCTCAGCGAGGGGGGTGAGAAGGGAATGGGAGGGTGAGGTGTTGGTAGACAGTGGGATTTAGTATTAAAATGGATTATGGACATTTCCTGCATATACTGGGAGCGGTTGACCAATCAGAGCAGACTGGTCTTCATGGGAGGGGGGGCTTTAAAGAGACAGGTGGTAAAACCAAGTGTTTCAGACAGAGGCTGAAAAGAAGAGCTGCAGCAACTGACAGTTTGTGGAAAGGGATGTTTTCTGAACATATGAAACTTCAATAGTAATAACACAGTTAAAAAATATCATGAATTAGTCTCCTTTGAATTAGTGACTTTTAAAGATTTTTCCTTTAGGAAACGTACAACTACATCTAAGTCCCACAGTCTCATTGCAATTAATACCAATGAGTAATGAGAGCTCACTTTAGCTCATGAAACAAACCTTTTTTCAGCTGAGTTTGCTCCAAGTTGTTCAAATGCTAATAATTACATCCTGATAAATTGTTTTTTCATGATCACCACAAGAAATTCAATAAATCCCCCAAGGACTGTAAAGCTCTAATCTTTAAAAAATCTTTTCCACAGGACAAAAGGTCAAGGAATGTATGTATTTAAAACAAAATATATTAAACCTTCACTAAACCTTGTAAAAAGAAGCTTTTACAATAACTATGCAGCTTTATAAACATTAACAATCTTAAAGTGGACTTTTATTTGGTGCACTTGACTTGTAGGTTTCATTTTTATGGAATTAAGTCCAAACACAGGTTTTTTATAGTTTTGCAATAAAGTTGTTTTATTCCTGTTCCTGGACGAACATAAAACTTTATGTTCCACTGGCTTTTTTTGTGTTATGCAATAATAACACATAATTTTCACAGGATGTGATCTAATGTTGTTTTGTGTGGTCTTTAAAAAAAAAGGCAGTTCATCAGTCGCACGTTGAATGTCACACCTAAAGTTTCCTGAGAATTGACGGGATGTTGTTTTGCTTGTTGTTGTGATAAACATCCATAAGTTTAATGTTTGACTTTACGAGGTGAGTTCTGTTCAAGTTGACGAGTCACTGAGGAGCTGATGTCCAGCCCTCGAATTAAAACCGAGCAGTGAAGACGTCAGTAGCGTGAGGGAGAAGAGAAAATATAGTTTATTTTTTTGTCTTTACTAAAAAGAGGAAAAATCTGTTCTAATCTACTCACTGACCTGTTTGACCTTTGACCTCCTCCAGGCAAAGCCAGTAATGCGCTTCAGAAGGTGGACGTTCGTCTGGTCAGTGAGGAAGACTGCGTCCGCTCCTACGGCAGCGTGATCACTCCCAGAATGCTTTGCGCTGGTTTTAGCGCTGGAGAGAAAGACGCCTGTCAGGTAGGAACACACACAACCACAGATTGTTTCCTCTCCACGTCAGTGAAGCTTTAATTTAAAGCTGCATCATAATTAATGTTTTATCTAAACCATGGATTCAATTACTATGTGAAATGGAAGATGGCACTTAGCAGCTCGCAGAGAAGTTGATCCACCATCCTAAATGTTTTCTGCTTTGTTTTAACATTTTTATTTCTCCGGTTGAGTCTTATCTCCTCAGCGTTGCTTTGAGCTGAAGTGAAAAAGCCTTAAAACTATGAGCCCATAAAAGTCTGGCCATTCTTTTCTGTCTGAAGCCGACTGAGCCAGGGAGATAATTAGCCAAGCTCAACCCAAACCTGATGTTTTCCCAGATTACAGGCACGTGTAATATAACAAAAATCTAGTAAATAGCTGGGCGAGTGTGATCAGACCCAAACCCCGATATCATTTCCAGACCTCTGTGGTCCAGACCCACTCGGGTCGAGACAGCAGACAGTTGGAAGCATGGAGCTGAACACAGTGAATCTGTATTTGTCAGTTGAACTGAAATCACAACTCCACCTGCTAATGCTGCTGTTTGTCTGCTGGGTGTGTGTGACACTTTCACATCCACAGTGTGATCACACTCTCACTTACTCTCACTCTATAAAAGAGCTGCTTGCAGGTCACTGTGCTGCCCCCTAGTGTACTACATGCTGATTGCAAGCTTACATCAGAGCAAACGTTAAACTGTGCACTACAAACAGCTTCCTACTATTCAGTAAGGTTCCTATAACATAAAACATTTGAGGAAATTGAATGTCAATAAAAAGATCCAGTCCGGATGTATTTAGTTCCCCCTTATTATCTAGATATTGACCATCATCTTTTAGTACTATTGTCTTTATTGAACATAGAGCTGTCATAACTCACTTCATGCCACTGTAACACTTCCTGTCTCTGTCAGGGGGACTCCGGGGGTCCCTTGGTCTGTCAGGGGCCGTCCGGTCGCTGGTTACTGGCCGGGGTGGTGAGCTGGGGCAAAGGCTGCGCGCGCCCAGGCTACTATGGCGTCTACACTCGTATCACCAGGCTCACTGACTGGATCAAGAAGGTCATCGCCCCCCCCTGAGTCCCTGAGGATCCATGTCATCATCATCAGGACAAGTGATGATGTACATGATGTTTCAGCTTTTCATCTATACAGTAATAAAAACCTGCCAAAATACAAACATATAATGAAATGTGTAATATGATAATACATATTCAAATAAAATTCTCTCTCTCTGAATCTATCTATCTATCTATCTATCTATCTATCTATCTATCTATCTATCTATCTATCTATCTATCTATCTATCTATCTATCTATCTATCTCTCTATCTATCTCTCTCTCTCTTAATCTATCTTTTTATCTATCTATCTATCTATCTATCTATCTATCTATCTATCTATCTATCTATCTATCTCTCTTAATCTATCTTTCTATCGATCTATCTATCTATCTATCTATCTATCTATCTATCTATCTTTCTCTGAATCGATCTATCTATCTATCTATCTATCTATCTATCTATCTATCTATCTATCTATCTCTCTCTCTCTGAATCTATCTTTCTATCTATCTTTCTATCTATCTATCTATCTATCTATCTATCTATCTATCTATCTATCTATCTATCTATCTATCTATCTATCTATCTATCTATCTATCTATCTATCTATCTATCTATCTATCTATCTATCTATCTATCTATCTATCTATCTATCTATCTCCCTGAATCTATCTATCTATCTATCTATCTATCTATCTATCTATCTATCTATCTATCCTCCCTCCCTCCCTCCCTGGAAATGAGCCACAATCCACAGGAGATACTTGGAAGATCATATTATTTTCCAGTGTAATTATTATTTTATTATTCTGTAAACCATAACGACACTCGTGCCCTGTGAAGCGTATCAACAGTTCTCAAACTGGCCCCTGGGGGCCACAGAGACCATCCATCATCCCAGTTGTCAACACAGTTGTTGTTTCACAATTGTGAAATGTTTAAAATCACCTTCACTTTTCAGTTGGGAGGGAAAGTGACGATATGAACAGCAATGTTTCAACTATTGACGTAATTGTGAAAAAGAAATAACACAGATTATGATGATAACTTGATTTGCTTGTAGAATATTCCATTCATATTAATGTTAACAAGTTACAGAGCATAGTCTGATTGTAACTTGTTGCAAATGCTGGTAAAACTCAAAAGGGATGTCAAGACATATACATTTTCTTATCATCTTTATGTCAATGCAAAAAACGGTGCTGTCGCAAAACTTTGCATTGTGTCCAATGGGGGAGGGGGGGGTAATTTATTGAGGTCAAGGTCATAACAAGTATCAGGTTGGAATGCTCATTCATTAAAGATTTGAATGCATTCTAAATCAGTACTAAAACTGCTTCACCTGAATGTCACAGCCCTTGCATCTGAATGACAATGGTTGAGTTTCCTCATTAACAACCCAGGTGGGACTTGAACCCACAATCCCCAGCTTCGGAGGCTGATGCCTTATCCATTAGGCCACTGGGTTGATGGATCACCAGTATTGTTACTTGTAAATCTACCCAACCCAGTCCACATAGATGCACCAACATGATTTTCATCTGAGGTTCATCGTCGATTGTTCTTCTTTTAGAAAATAAACTAAAATCACACGCATATCCTCAATTTCCTCCATCGCAACAAAACATTCTCATTTCATTAGCATCTGAAAATAAAATAGTTTCCTAAAGATGTGTCTCTATCCACTGTGTGAGATCATAACCAGTTTCCCTGGGGGGTCTCAGGAAACTATAGCATCTCAGTTTGCTTTTCATCGTGAGGAGAGCAGCAGAAAAAAGACGTCTGCAGCCTCTTCAATCAGTTCTTCTTCAGAAAGCCAATCAGTTCTGCATTCAGACGATTCAGCAGCTCATCCATGTGTCGTACAGATCGGCCCTCAGACTCCAATCAGTGTAATTCACCAGGAACACGAGTGTGGTCCAGAGCAGAGGAGTGATTATCAGAGGAGAGAGAGCCAGGAGGAAAAGGTCGGCAGCGTAGGATGTTGATTAAATCATGGACATCGGCCATTTTGCTGCTCTTTTGTTTTGCTTTGCCTGTAACAACAGATGGAGCAGACCTATTTCCAGCCCACACAGTAACAAGTGCCATCTTTCCTCAAATCTCATTAGACGAGCGACCGCGGCGTTCACATTCATGAACAAACATGCTGCACTGGAACATCATCATCCACATGAAAATCTATTTTTAGAAGTGCAGAGTCTTTCCAGAGCCATATTTCACGAAACGCTGTTTGTTTTTTGCGTGAGTGAAACAAGTTAAAATCGAATAACAATGAGACTCATGCGCTGGAGGGACTTCTGCTTGGATTGTCAGAGTGTTTCAGGGTTTTGTTAACATGATTATCTACCGTTAGAGTCTAGAAGCGCATACGTGGAGCCACAATAAACTAAATGAAGGATACATTCTTTAAAAAGGAGTAAAAATCTCCATATTTTGTTATTCATATTTTGTACCTCCACCAATGAAGCTTTGTTTTCATTGCTGTTTGTTTGTGTGTCAGTAAGATTACACAAAAAACCGTTGGATGGGTGGGACACAGGCTAAAAAAGAACATATTGACTCTGGGACCAGGTTTTATTAAAGCTCTGGATCCAGGATTCTTCTTCTTCTCATCACTGGGAAGTCAAATAAAAGCTGAGGAGACCCTGGAGCCCTTGAATGACCAGAGTCTGCAGAGGAGAGGCTGCCAAGTGAAGCTGAAGGTTGACGGATGCCATGACCGACTTTTCTTGGCTGAAGGCAGTGATGACTCTCTGCAGATGTTTTTCTCTGCTCCGTCATCTGTTGGCTGGTTAGAGCTTCACATGCGTTGGGTTAAAGAGTTCTCAGGTCGATGCAGGGGAGTGAGAGCAGATACTCTACGTGTCCGAGGACTGTTGACCCCGGGATGTGGTTGAGGGGTGGAGGAGGTCAGACAAATGCTGTGCAGCAAGGTCGTGGAGGCTTTTAGAGGTGAGGAGGAGGGTTTAGTGAATAATGCGTGATTAAACTCTCTTGACACACCTTTCCCCTCTTCCTACAACTTAGGGTTAGGGTTAGTAGTAACTCTACTACAACTTGTAGAAGAAGAAGAAGAAGAAGATACATTTATAACTTATCTGTACACGTAGATGTTGAAACAATGATCAGTTTCTAATCAAGGTCAAATAAAAGTACACAATTTTACCTGAACCACAGTGAGCAACCAGACTTGCTCCCCTGGGCTGTAGTCCCTTGCACAGATCTATAGACCTACACAAACCTCATTCTGTTCCGTTCTCTGTATGAAATTGCCCTCATATCCAACTGCTGATTTGAAATCAATCCTTCCACTTGACGGCGGTGCAGAGTGATTGTTTGAGTGTGTCACGTATCGCTGTGCTCAGCATGAATCATCAGCCAGCTACTGGACCTCTGCACCGAGAGCAGAGACCTCTCGTCAGAAAGAAAATGATTCAAGGTTTCAGGCCAAGTGAAAAACACCCTGAGATGAAATTAAAGTATTCGGCAGTTTCCCAAACGTCCTCTCTGACCTCAGAGCCTCCAGTAGGTCTCATTCACTGGAACATACTTCACATTGCACAACTGAGCAGCCGTTTATCAAACTCTCCACAGCTGCTCAAACCACACAAACACACTTGAGTGCAAATCTGTTGTTTAATTAAAGGTTTGAATCAATGAAAGATATTCGCCCATGATCGGTGAAAGTGAGAAGACATTGACCTTTGTATTTAATACATCACGTCTTCGTAAACAGATCACACTGTGATCACACCGTTTTCGCATTAACACTGCAGCTATGGCTTTTAAGAGTCTGAGTGTGTGTGTGTGTCTGTGTGTGAATGTGTGTGTGTGTGTGTGGTAACAACTGTCCACAGCAACATGAAATCCACTTCATCTCCATCGAGTAGTTTACTCGCTCTCCCCGGGGCTGCTAGATTAAAACATCTTCACTGCACTCGCTGAACCGTGGAGACTGGCCTCGCAGTGTGAGCTGTGTCCTCGTGCGCGAGGAGATTTACAAACCAATTCTTCACGGGTTGGAGAACCAGCGCCGTGGACGCAGGCTCAGAAGCATCGTGTTTATCTTCATAACTCAAAGACGTGACACGTGCACTGGAAGTGAAGCAAAACCAGCAAAGAGACAAAGAGGCACAAGTTGCATTCATCATTTTTTAAATACACTTCTTAGCCTTTAAAAAGAAGAGAAACAAATAGGATGCAGATGTTTTGAAGCCTTGAGTTTGATATCGTGTTCACCACCATCTTTTTTCGTTTTTTTTAAATGAGTAACCACAGGGGGTGGAGCCTGACTGAGAGCTTGAGGGCACAGCACGCCCACCTACACCTGCGACCTGCACCCATTGGACAGTATGAGCTGTCAATCACGTGGTATTCACGTCTCTATGCATACTGCGCTTTATCGTCTATTTGACACCAAATGGAATCATAATATACTAAATGAACATCAAGGCCTATTGAAGAAGACTTGAAACTAGAGATTGAAACCATAACGTTATAAAGGAAGTTAGAAGTAGAGTTGTTTTTTTTCAAGTGAATGCAATACGCTTCAGTAGAATGTGTTTATCTTTATAAGAATGGTAGTTAGTCAGGTGACATTAAAGAGAGGAGGTGGGAAAACCCCTGTTTTCCACATTAGACTAGAAGTGTGAACATACATTTCCCTTGTTTTGTATTGAACCTTCAAAACTACCAGCAGGAAGTTGCTGGTTCAGTTTTGCTGTCGGCCTCTTGCTCGTCTGTAAACTGTTGAAAAGCTCTATTGTTGTGTTGCTGCTCTTGAATTCAGTATTTGTGGTGTTGAACAGGAAACTGCTGTAAAGTGCACTTCACAAGCCTCACTTATTCTGTCTCTGTCGCCTTTTCAACGGTTGCTGAAGTGGTGAAGGTCACATTTGCTGTTCTCTCTCACTCTCACTCATCTACGGCATATATCAAAAAGCTCCATCTCTATTTTTTTGTGTGCAATTTGTGCCTTGTGTGATGCTGTGAGTGGTTGTTGTCTGTTTCCCAACCATAGTCAGAGAAAGGAGCTTTTCAAGGAGACATGTGATGCTTTTACAGTTTGTGTGTTGTACTGGTTTGTGGATGAAAAGATTCTCCAAAGTTAAAAAAAAAACAGAGTGGAGCAGCTGGCCAATCAGTGCAGACTGTATTTATCAGGAGAAGGGGCCTTAAAGAGACATGAGCTAAAACCAAGTGTTGGCGACAGAGGCTGACTAGAGGAGCTGCAGCGATGTGAACATTAGACCATGTGAACCTTTTCAAGTAAAAACCCAACATGTAGCAATGAAACGTTAAGCATGTTATTATATGTCTATATAAATCTTGTCCATCTGCAGGTTGACTTACATTCGACGGGTTTGCTTTTATGAACTTGAGTTTTCAACAAGTGGAACTTTAGACCTCTGGGTGGAGCAGGAGGAAAAGACAGGAGGTCACCAAGAGTCAGTTCGACTCATTTCCCCCGGGAACAACGTGCGAGCCCCAATCAAATTCTCGTGAAGTCAAAACACTCTGGAAAAAACAAAGTAATTACCTGACGTCGACATCCGTGGAGCCAGAGCGATGAGGTGGATGAAAACAGCTGCTTGCACATTTCACTTTCTCTGGACTGATTAGGGTTACCGGTCGTCCCCCGAAACCAAACAGCTGTGAAACCCCAGCGGTGACATATTGTCCTGCCTCGTCCCGTCTCTCAGAGACACAGAGAGTGGACGTCAGATCCAGTTCAACTCGTTTAACACAAACAACCTCGTGGGTCAAATGTGATGGTGATGAAGAGGTAAACACCAGCGCTGCAACAAGGTTGGCAAAGCAGGCCATTACCTAGTGCCCCAAGCTGACAGGAGCCCCCCCCCCCCCCCCCGACAAATGGCAGCTACTGGGGGTTTTGTGATCTGATTGAGAAGACTGCAATGACACGATGGTCAGAAACTTCGTACTTAAGTATTGTTTTTTATATACAGTCTGCACTTTGTTGAAAATGTGTACATTAAAAGAACAGTTTGAATATTGGAATGTGTGGTTTGGTATCATATGTTTCCTAGGTGTGTGTGTGTGTGTGTGGGGGGGGGGGGGGGGGGGGGGGTTTGGTTTGAGATAGGGCCCCCCAGGTCGCTTTTTACCAAGGGGTCCCCAAATTTACTTGAGACACTCCTGGCCAGTTAAATCAACACCGTGTCAATTGAACTGAGCAACAGCGCCCTCTGCAGCCACAAGTAGAAACTAATCCTGTTGGCCTAAATTTATCCAAACTCCATTATTAATTCTTAATATTTTACAAGTCTCCTTGTTGAATATTGGAGACAAACAATGGGTTTTGAATGACTTTTAACTAATTTGCAGTTTCGGGCTCACAGTTTAAAAGTCCCCATTTCAGTCAATATGATTTTGAAAGCTTTTATTTTAAGTCAAAGTAGAACGTTGCTTAAATTGGACAAGACTTATATCTATCTAAATCATTGAAATAATAATATATTAGATAAGATATAGAATAATTTCAAGATATTTCTAGTTCAGTTAGTCTCAACGTCTGCAGCCTCCATGTTGTGATTCAGACGACTGAATTCCACAGAGTTCTTCAATCACACTGCCCCTCGACTCGTCTGTGATTCCTGCCTTCAGCTGTTTATGAGCTTTTTTTATTTTATGTATATTTTCAAAAGGTAAAAAAGAAAAACTCTAGTTAGTCTTTCCCTCCTCCATCTCTCCCCCGCTCCCCTGGGGCCTCCCCCCCCCTCCTCCTCGGCACTGATGGGTTGAACGGCTGACGGCTGTGTGTTTTCGTTGCGGTCGAGATGTATCTTGGGAGACGCGGTTACGCTGGAGAGAGGGAGGATGTGGGAGGAGAGGAGGAGGGTGTGCAGAGGTCCAGCAGGAAACAAGTGAGAGAGACGGAAAAGAACTGAAGACAGGATGAAGAACGAGGCAACACTTTAAAACACATGTTTTCTCTACAGGCTGACGTCGAGCTGAAATTCTACTTTCTGTGTTTCCTTGCCTTAAAGAAAAATAATACTTTCTGCAACCCAATCGATGTTTTGGCAGAAAGTTTGCAGTTTTAAAAGTGATAAAGTAAAAAAAGCTGTTTGCCAATAACGAAAGAGGGATTTGGGATCATGCATTAATATGTGATGTACCACATGGAAGCTGCAAACTTCTTTGAATATAAATGTTCATTATTTTGTTCACTCTGTCAGTCCCTCCTGACTTTGCTCGCTCACTTTTTCTCTTTCTTGCTCGCACTCGACACACACTGACACACACTGACACACACACACACTGGAAAATTTGAGCACATTGTGGAGCCTGAGTGTGCGTCACAACAACAACGTGGGCACGAGCGACACTTGTGGTTCCTCTGGTTTATGTAGCGTCAAGACCAGAAGTTTGGAGCCTGTCGCTTCAGAGATGCAGGGACGTTGAGTTGACCCACGAGCTCCAGCTGACATAACAGATCCATAAGATTTAAACATTTTTTTGCCAGACGACCTTGGACTCTTCTGCAGGACCCCCCCCCCCCCCCTAGAAATGCAGGAACCCTGAAATGAAACCTTGAACCTTTAGCCAGGAGAAGACCCTGAATCATTTTGGGAATCGTGTGCTGCTCAAACTGAGGATCCTTTGTTATGGGACAACTTTGTCTGTCGGCCTTGAAATGGAGACTGGGAAGGAGCCGGCCTTGCCCCCGTAATGTGAAACCACTTGTGTATTTATACTCAGGTTAATAGGGATCACGTGTTTCTTGTTTTCCAGCTGTGACGCTCATGGCTGTGTGGGGACCAGTACCCCCCCGATGCCACAATGCTCTTTATTTTGGTGGTGTTGTAAAAGAAAGAGGAAAACAGGGGGGAGGGTTAAGGATGTATGCTTTTCCTGTAGAAGAGGGGAAGAAAGCGGGCAGAGAGAAAAATAAGAGCCGACGAGAAGGAGTGGATACTTAGCTTGAGAGCTTTGAAGTACATGTGTGGGTTTTGGTTCTGAGAAAAGCACAAAATGAAATATATAACCATATGGAAAATCACGGTCTAACATTTAAACACACACTCGAGGGCACAGGGTGATTCATCACGAGAAGCAGCACTGCAGTTTCACAACGTTGAAGTAGGTAAACATCAACCACATCACTCGAGAACGAGAGAAGAGAAAAGAGAGATCAGACGAGAGAGACTCTGGCTGAAGAGAGAGAGAGATGACAGGAGACAGAGATGGAGACGCCTCGTTAGGTTTCTCTCTGTTTGTGAGCGAGCGCATGCCGAGCGCTGATTAGCCTGACCCACATTCACTCCCTCTGAAAGTCGTGTTTAATCAAGGCTTTGAACGGCTGCGGCTCATCGCCACTGAATGCAGTTTAACACTGTAAAGAGGAAGTAGGGGGGGGGGGGGGGACTTGGAGCCAGACACACTCATTTGGATCAGTTAGAAAGTGAAGTTTACAAGTCAAATGTTTTTTATATCAACTGGAGGATTTTCAGCATTATTGCAGAAGGCTCAGTGTCCACAGAGATAATGTGATTCTGAATAACATGATAATCAGAGGGCGGTGACAGTCTTCTCTCCTTATTCCTCCTGGAGGCAGAACACAACAAGACTGTAAATAAACCCATAGGATGTGAATGTCAATCATTGTTTGAGAGAGAGAGAGAGGGAGAGAGAGAGAGAGAGAGAGAGAGAGAGAGACAGAATCAATCTGAATACCAAACCCCGCTAGTAAACACAAGGTTTAATGATCTGAATTGTATGACTTTAAAAGTCTTAAGCATGTGAAAGGATTATGAACTAGATTTTGTTGCTTTACTTCCATCTCGCTTTAAAACATTTTTCTTTTGGAGACATGTTTTGGTGTCATGCATCGTTTGTAACTTCTCTGTGTCTTTCTCAAATCCACAGAAATCAATGAAATAATAACAATAATGGAAACACCCCAGTCAGAATTATATTCCAACAGTCTCTGTAGTGTGAGAGATAACGCGGTGTGGGTTATTCTGTGCTTCCACTACTTCCTCTTATCTTCAGTTATGGGGAAGTGTAAGTTATGAATGGCCTATGATGTTCCTTCCAATCTGTTGTTCTTGACAAAGATCATAAACAACTGGAATCTTTCATTAAACCACTGAGGCTGACAAACCGTTCCCTTGCTGTTAAATGGCAAAAGAGTTTAAGAACATGGAAGTGGGGCATAAGTGAGAAGAGCCGTGGGAGGTTGAGGACTTCAAGGCAGAACATGCATCAGCGGATAAAAGGTCAGAGGGAGAAGTAGAATCTTCTGAAAAAACAGCTCAGTAAAAGGGAGAAGGCAGAGAGCAACGCACAAAAAAGAATAAAACCGAGAGAGAGAGAGAGAGAGAGAGAGAGAGAGAGAGAGAGAGAGAGAGACGAGGCAGAGGGGCGAGCGAGAGGAAAGAGGATTCAGAGTTACTTAAGAAAGATGAAAAATAAGCAATGTGAGAGGAGGATGGACACACACAGACCCCAAATGACCCGCTAAGCCACATGATGGAAAACTCCATCATGTCAAGCTTCAGCTGAAGAGACGTTAGAAAAGACCTCAGTGATGTGAGGGAGGGGGGGGGGGGGCAGGGGATGACAGATGGACAGAAGAGGAGAAAATTGGATTGAGAGAGCGAGGAAGATTTTAGAGTGAGAGAGAAGAGATGACGGAAAAGAAAGATAGAAACAGAGGCGGACTGAGAAGGTGCTAGAGTCAGATCAAATAAATAAAGTCTGCTCCTTCTCATAGCTTCAGTCATAATTCAAGTCAACAGGTTATCAATAATCATACATGTTGTGTCATCACTTCTCCTCCAGTGGCTTTTTGCATTGAATTACAATGAAGTGCAAAATCTAACTTTATTCCATGACAATCCAAAGCCGGCCTGGTGCGATGGAGCTTCAGCAAAAAGTTCACAGAGGGTTGATCCAAGGTTTGTGTGACTCATAAATTCAGAGTTATTGGAGACAAGGGGACGACAAAACATTTTCCTTTTCCCCCAAATGCAACGGAAACAAGTCAGAATTAGAGTTTATGCAAAAGACAAGGACGGACACAGGACTCCACTTATACAAACTGAGCACTTGGTCCAAAGTACACGTCTGCTGATTTAACAGCCAAAAAAAGAAGTGTGTCTGCACCAGACATGAGTCAAAAGTGTTATGCTGCCTCCTGATTGGTGCATTTCAGACACAAGTGGCGGTAAACATCGTCCTTTCTCTGTGCACCTGTGGGCCGCTGGGCGATGATGCAACACTTCTGACCTTCTTTAGCCCGAATGAAACAGACGAGTGAGTCTAATGTGCAACACTTTATATTTTCATGTACTGACGCTGCATGAGAGAATAACACAAACTAAGGGTATTTCTACGTGTGTGTGTGTGTGTGTGTGTGTGTGTGTGTGTTTGTTCTGAAGTTTGTCCTGCAACTACTAACCTCTTTCACGTGCACTGCTCCTCAGTAATTGGCTTTCATGTTCACAGAGGAACGGCTCAGCTTTTAACTGGTTTATTGCTCTTGGCCATGCAAACTCTCTAACCCACAGATATACACAAGAAAGAGAGAGAAAGAGAGAGAGAGAGAGAGAGAGAGAGAGAGAGAGAGAGAGAAAGCGAGAGAGAGAGAGAGAGAGAGAGAAAGAGAGACTGCAGAATGTACTTCTTACTTGTATTCATCACGCACACACACACACACACACACAGACACACACACACACTCCCCCCGCCCTTCCCTACATCTGTCTCTTCTACCACGTTGAGTTTCTGCATCGGGCCCAAAGGTTTTCACACTGAGCTCTGAGCCAATTATATAAAAGTTTTACAGCCATGGAACCAGCTACCAGATGAAATGTGAATACTTTTGGCACGTGAAAGGAAAACCTCACTTACTTCTCTTTACAAAGTAAGATTTGGAAGAACCCCCCCCACCCCCGTCTCAAACTCCACATCAAATGAGCGAAGACATGAAATCCACATCTGCAGCCAAGTCCTGCAGGAGACTCTGATCCTGCTCGGCCCGGCTGTTGATGACATGCGTTCATACACTGGGAGCCAAGGGGAATGGGAATGGGAACCAGTGGGAGAGAGGGAGAGCCGATTAACGTGGAACATATGGAGGACGCAGGAAGCACAGAACTCCGATCACAGACTTAAAGGAAAATGACGAGCGGCTCACGCCAAACGGTTGTTCTGCGTTTGGGAATATTTTCTGTAATGATCGGCTTTGAAGATCAAAGGCGTCCTGGTGGAATCGGGACTAAGATGGAGTGAGTGATACCTGTCGGTCCCCCCCCCACCCCCAGACCCCCGGCGATCAGCCCCGAGCGGCGTTTAGCTCACTCATCGCTGTGCTCTGGTCTTTCTGATGTGTGAGTGACTCCTGACATTGTGAATCATCCTCAGAGGAATCGCAGCATGAAAATAAAAAGTATCTTTGAAGTTCAGAGGGTTTGGTAACTTTTGAATTTGCTGAAGTCAGTGAAAGGTGTTCCTTCTTTTCAGGGATTCAAATAATAGACTGTAAATAAAGATGGATGACAGCTCCTCAATTGCTGCGCCAAAGGGTCTTGATAGCCCCATTTTTCGAGTAAGTTTGGTTTTTATTCGATATCATAAGAAACAGGGTGAAATGACTGACAGCTGAGACTTACTCGTGATTGGTCGAGAGAGTGAATAAGTGGTAGTACGATAAGCACGGCTCCACAATCACGGACGAATTTGTCGGCCACGTGATGAAGGACCCTTTGAAATGGTTGAGCGGCTGTGACGTGCTCAGATGAAGCCTCTGAACTGAGAAACAGACCCTCATCATTAATAATAGATAATTGAGATGATCCTTCCAGCCAGGCTGAAGAATCCAGTTACTACCTATTCTACTCTGATGAATGTCTCTCTCTGCAGCTGCTCAGCGTCCTGCAGCCGAGACGTGAGACTGAATTAGGAGATGAATCAGGAACTGTGTATTTGCAGAAGAACACTGTGTCGCCTTCTGTGGGAGAAACACGAGCCACTCCCTGAACATCTCAGGTCCGAGCAACCACAAACTCAAACACACTGTTAAAATCATAAATTTCAAACACATTGCAAACTCCACGCCCCCCATTTTATGACACTTTATAAGGAGAGTTTGATTTATAGGGATTATACACAGACTTTCTGGATTCAAGCTTCCTGTTTGACACAAATCCGGTGTTGAACTCTTGAACTCGTGGGCTCAGCTAAGCACACAGAAGAAAGATGTCTCCATAAAGATACTTTACTTCTGTAGTGGAGTTTTACTGAGGTTGCAGCTCCTGCTCTGCATTTAGTGACTGATTGTGTAAAACAATAAAAAGCTAAATCGTGTTAAGACAGAGCTTTTATTTATTGTAATGAAATAGAGGAATGCAAACTGCTGCTATTTCTGCTGCAACACAAATACCAACACACGGGTCACAAGTCAATATATTCACTGCATAGGTCATAAAACATTCTCAGACGTGAACTCCAGATAATACTGTGCAGACAAGAGTCAACTGAGAAGGCAGCAGGAGATTCTCAGCTCTCCAGTTCACACGGTGCAGGAAGAACAGGACGTCTTCGTTGGATTCTTCTACGAGTCTGATTCCTCTTGTTCCTCCTGACATATTAATTTGTTCTCTTCTCCAGTTTTGTGTTTGTCGTCTGTCGCTCTGTCTGGAGATTTCACCACGAGCAAGTGAGCGTCTTGTCCAACATTCACTCTCTTGCGGTGAATTCTCTGGGCTCAGTCAGACGCTCTCTTCTCTGGAAAAAAAAGTAAATCCAGAGCTACTGAGAGCTGCCTTCTCTCAAACCGCCCCTCTGGGTCATTTCAGGGGGAACTCTGGCGTTCAGGCTGAAAACAGCTCAATTGTTGTTTAGTTGAGTTGAAGAATCAGTGCAGAGGTAATTTACAGAGCCTGTAGGAGTCCTGACGTCTCCGGGGCCTCGGGGGAGCGTCTCACGCTCTTATCCGTCGGGACATTGTGTCCTCAATACAGAAGTACAAGTTCTTTTACCTCACACATGAGATTTCATTTCTATTCTTTGTGTGTTTGCTCCACTTTGTCATTTCACCTCTGAGCAGAGCGAGACGACGGGAGCAGAACACGACCGGGACGCAGCCCTGGGGGGGGAGGAGGAGGACAGCCGAGGTGAAGCAGACCGAGGAGAGGGAGGGATTTAAAAACAGCAAAGACAGATCAGGGACAATTTAAGAGAAGAACTTTACAGATGTGCAGAACAGAAGAAAAGAGATAAGACAGCGACAGGAACACGGTCAGGTCAACTCATGACATCATCCCTGGGTCCACTGGTTGGATTGGTGTTTCCAGTGGTTTCAAGGACGAGCGACACTGGACTGGAACATGGTGCAGGAATTTACTGAGGCAGCTAAAGTGCAGCAGGGAACAGATCATCTACACTGGACACTTTAAAACCATCTCAGCCTTGTGGGTTTAAACCAGTGAGAGAGATGAAGCTGGCTCCAGGCTGAGGCTGCTGAGGGAGGGAGGGGCTTTGTTCCAGATCCCCCCCCCCCCTTGATGTTTTATTATTCTGTTTTACCTGGGGGATTTTTATTTTACGATTCATTTCTACTGACGTTTATTTAGTCATATAATTCCCAAATTACCTTTCAACAAGTTGTACTATACAGAATGTACTGTGGATTGAATATGCATACATATACATATATATATATATACATATATATATATATACGTAGCAGTATATACTGATATTCTTTTTGTTTACCATGTATATTCGCCTCTAAACATATAAACACTCTACACTCAGTCGTCCTGTGGCACTGCTCTTGACTCAAGTATATATTTATACAGACAATGTCTGTTGTGATAGGTGTATATTATATATATATATATATTCTGTATTTTTAATTTATTTATTTATACGGATGCATTTTTTAAGTCATATCCTGACTTATCTTATCTTATCTTATCTTATCCTGACTTATCCTGACTTATCTTATCGTGACTTCTTATCTTATCTTATCATATCCTGACTTATCTTATCCTGACTTATCTTATCTTATCTTATCCTGTCTTATCTTATCTTTTCTAATCTTATCTTATCATCGCTGTTAAAACAGTCTATGGTTAAAAACACAAACCTCTACCAAGGCCAGACAGATAACTGTGCCTGAGACCACCCGTGACCCCCTGAGTCAGATCCCTGTCTGCAGCGTTCACCGCAGTAACATCTGCTGAGGAGCAGTCACACGTCTGAGTGATGTTACCCTGTATTTACAGATGAGACATTTATGTGGAGCGTGTAAAACATTAAGTTTAACAAGCAGATGTGTTTTTTTTTTTCTGTTTCTCATTCTTCACTCTACGATAAGATGTTTGTATAGAGGATGAGATGACAGGTTTATGCAGATGATGGATCCAAAGGAAGATGTGCAGCGAGGTGTGATTCAAGGACTCCAGTGGGGGGGTTCATGGGAGGTGGAAGGTAAGGGGCTGATTAAAGGAGAAGAAGAAGCAAAGAGTCAGAGAGATGGAAACCTCTGTGATGGGATGAATAAAACTCCCATTAGTCTGGACTCTCTGAGGAGCAGTGATGGATGTGGAGTTTGAGGATGGATGGATGGATGGAGGAGGAACAGAGGCACAGAAGGAGAAGGCAGGAAGGGAGGTGTGGAGATGAAGGACATATGTGTGTGTGTGTGTGTGTGTGTAAAGACAGAGAGGGAGGGAAGGAGTGTGTATGGAAGAGAGGGATTGAGAGAGAGAGAGGGAGAGAGAGAGAGGTTTAGTTCCTCCTCTGAGGCTGACACCAGCAGTCTGTCCTCCTCTTCCTCGGCTGCAGAGACTCCAGGTAAGACAATCCTCCTCCACACCCCGCGACCCGGGGACAGACACTTTCTGACGACATATAAGAGACCGGAGGAGTAGAAGGATAAAGAAAGAGAGGGAGGAGAAGAATAAGAAGGAGAAGAATAAGAAGGAGAAGAGGAGGAAACACCCGGGGCGCGTTCGCGTGCGTGCAGAGACGTGCAGGATTCGAGAAGTTATTCACAAGTCGCCAACTCAGCAGCAGTGTGTGTGTGAGTGTTATTAAGTTGCATGCACGTATTTATCGATACGTGCACGAAGTTTTTGTGCGTATGTGTGCGTGTTGTTTTGTGTGCGTGTGCATGTTGTGTGTTTTCAGCCGTGCGCGCGGGGTTTATCTGGACTGCAGGCGCGTGCCAAACTGATGCTCTGGCTCTGTTGTAGACGTGGCTCCCTCAATGATTTCATTATGACTGTTGTTGCGCGCGTGTGGGGGTGTGTGTGTGTGTGTGGGGTGGGGGGGGGGGGGGGTAGACAGAGAGAGAGGGAGAGAGAGTTTGTGAGTGTTTGTGTTTGTGTTAGTTCATTGTCGGTGTATTATCAGGATCATGGTGCTAATTGTCCTTTTTGCTGTTTGTGTGTGTGTGTGTGTATGGTGGGGGGGGGGGGTGAGGTACAGCTTTATTATTTAACCTACATTCAAATGAACTGAAACACAATCTCAGGTTACATCGAATCAAACAGACCTTTTATACAATTTAGTGTGATTTGTATTTACGGGAATGTTCTGTTCTCTTGTGTTGATGCTGCGGAGCTGAAGTTACAAAACTTTGTGTTCATCCTTCCTGGTTCATCTGACGTGAAGTCAACACAATACACAACTGAATCTGCTTTATTACGTGTGGCTCATATGTAAGTTTGATTGATTTATGGTTTCAGAGTCTGTGAAGCGTCCTACACCCGAATTCACAACTTTCAAAATAACAGCTCTGTGATTCAGCTGGATATAAATCGACATTGTGACTTTTACTTTGTAGACAAATTGCCAAAGAGGAAGTGTTTTTATGAATCTTGAGATCTGTTCCAAATGGTGAAATACAGTTTATCAAGTTATGAAAATGTTCTGGCGGCCGTTTTGGCCTGAAGTCCACCAGTGGCCAACCGCTGCTGTGGGTTAACCAAGGACATCGAAGAAGACTCAACCTTAGTTATATAAAGATAAGTTTATGAATATTGAACTTGCACTTTGACAGTGAACTTCCTTCTATCCCATCCACACACAAACGGACAGAGACCAATCCTAAGAGTTGTACGTTAGTATTGTGTGATCCTCTGATCCTCTTAAATTGATTGCCCCCAGATTAACTTGTAGAACAAACTGTAGCTCTGACTTAAAGGTGCTATATGAATAAAGTTCATTCTTTTATCCCCGATGCAGGACAGGACAGGGTGGGAAACAAACACACAAACCCATATGTGGCACATCCACCTTGTGTTGAAGCGCTGATCACTCTGTGTCTAAGCATGTTTGACAGATGACAGCATTAGCAGTTGATACGAGGGAAAAGAGCCTTGTGCCAAATATTTCATAACTTGGAGAATCAGCAGATGTTTTATGCTTCAGTTCTTTTGGCAAGAAGATAGTATAACTGTCCCCTTCTCTTTATAATGTATTAAGGTTTCTGACAAAGTTGAAACACTCAATGGAAGTATTTAATAGCTTTATAGCTTCTATTATTTAATGTTCACAGTCCTCAGTGTCAAATGGATGGAAACATAAATCAGTGAGTTTCCTAGTGAGGTTTCATAATGGTCCCAGCTTCTACTGGTCCGTTTATTTTCACTGTGTTCGTGTTTGTGTCTAATGGGAACACTATTACATCAGCACTTTTCTATTTTTAATTCAGAGGTGCTGAGCTGCCAGCATTTAAAGTTTGAAAGTTATTATATTAAACATATCATCAGCTTCTTGTAAAACCCGTCTGTTGTTTTTAAATATGTCTTAAGTGTCTCTCTGTTTTAATGTTTGACTGATCTAGTGTTTATTATGGAAGTCACAATAAATCAAATTCTGGCTCTATCAGCTAACGTGATAACAACATAGATGGATGACACATCTCCCCTTCCTCCCACGACCCAGAAATTAACCCCATACATACTTTGACTTGTCCCAACTCCCAACATGGAGGAGACAAGATTTGTCTGTTGTTGCAGTCATTGCAAATTAACCGAGATATGAGGAAATTAATGAGAGAACTGTTTCCTCTGACCCAAGCCTGACTGTGACAGTGAAGCAGCAACAGTTGTGGTTATCATCAATAGCTGGAGAGAAATATGGAGTTTCATTTTCTCCGAGTGGAGCTACATCCATCATCTCACGTCGTGTTCACGCTCATCCGGTTCTGTGAGAGCATCAGGGACTCTCTCTCCCTTATCTCCCCCAGCCTTCTCTCTCCTGTTTACTTTTATTCTTTAGCTCCAGCTTTCCTATCCAGCCTTTTGTTTTTTCCTTCTCTCTTCACTGTAGATCTCTTCTCGGGTGATTTATGTCGGCATGTGAGGAACTGGAAGTGAAGACGCTTAGCGTGGGGATTGATGACAGGAAGCTGAGGGAGACAAGAAGGAGTTTATTGATGAAGTTGAATGAGGGAAAAGAGTCAAAGTCGTGTTTTAGGATTGTTTTGTACAAGTGATGCCTATTTTAAACTCAAGGACAATAAACTGGGACTTGTGTTTGTGTGTCTGTGTGTGTGTGTCATAAGCCAACTGAGGAGACAGAGTCATTTGAGGATTGAAAGTTAAGTCTTTGTCTAATAAGAAACCCCGGCTATCGTCTGATGACAAATTATTCTCTGGGGACGATGTCCAGTATCTTTTGTGGCTTCCTGTGTAAACGGTTGGAGTTTGGTTCAAGTCTCCTTCTTCTGCTCGCTGCTGGTCAATGTTTACAGTCTGACTGAGGTGTGAGACTTGAGTTTGAGTCCAGAGGGTTAGGGGTTTAATGTCCAGATGACATTTAGGCTATCATTGACCCAAAGATCTTGTCTCTCTTATGGCTCTGCAGATTCACATCTAGAATCTGTTTATAGAAGTGAAGCAAACTGTATTTATGGTTAATGTCAGACTGAGTCTCCTGGAAATGATTCTAGGTCAGTGTAATGTCCTCCTAAGTAATAGCCACACAACTGTGGGTGTGTTTGTGTTTGTTTTTATTCCTAGTTGGAGACTAGAGGAAACGAACTGGGACTAACACTGAGTCTCTCGTGGGTAGAGGCAGCTTTTCATCGGTTAGTTCTGGATTTTTGGGGAATTCAGGCTACAAGTGGTTTAATTTAAGGGTTCGGACAAGTTGAGGGCAGGGATGTGGTGTGATGGTTAAGGTTAGGATAAAGAAAACATCATAAGAAGACGTTAAAAGTCCACACACCAGCTGACGCTCACAGAAACTTCTAAATGCATCCAAAGTAATGGCACGGACTCTTCTTCAGACATCCGAGGACAAGCCACGTCTGAAGAGGGGCCGGCTCCCAGAGCAGCATCATCTGGTGTGAGGACGTTTCTTATCTCCTGGTTTTCTTCCTGGTTTGTTGAGTTAGGATGTGAGTGCGCTCATAAACTTCCCAAGGAACGCATTATGTCAACGAGTTGTTCCCCACTGGGATAGTGTGTGTGTGTGTGTGTTTGTGTGTGTATGGGGGGGGGAGTGTAGATGAGGCATTCCTAGGGAAGATCAGCAGCTCATATCGTCCTTGGAAAAGTGTGTGAATGTTTATTTCTGTGAGAGAGATTCAGAGAGCATCGGATAACTGCTGATGTTTTTATATCTGATTCACTCCCAGTGTGTGTGTGTGTGGGGGGGGGGGGGGGGGATTGTGTGTGTGGACGGTCAAATACATGTTTTTCCCATTTTTCAAACCTCTGGATCCCACATACGACACACAATCGTAAATCTCTGGTTTTGACCTTCAGTGAATACATGACAGGAAACTCAGGGACTTCCCTCAGATGACCTGTTTTACACTTTGAGATGATTTAAGTCTTTTGGTTGTGATTTACTTTTTCGGTGTGAAAGCTTTTCTCTTAATCCGACATGTGGAATGAAGGATTTCCCACATTTTCCAGAAACCTTTCAACAGCTGCCAGAGAGTAAATGTGATGAATTCATGCTTATTAAGAATGAGGCAGAAGTGTTCGCTGGCTGAGACGTCCTGGCTGCGTTGCACTTTGATCAAACTGAGACAGCTGCTGCTGCACAAACTTGCGTCTCTGCTACTTTTACGATGGATTTCTGTGAACGGACTAAACACGGGCACAAAACCACGAGTCTTCCATCAACGTCTGGGATTCACTGTCAGAGTTTAAACTCCTGAGTTGAGGAAACCTTCAAAAATCATGTTTACACTGTAGATATCTTGACACTTGGCCGGTTTTCCACAGGATTGTAATAAAATACACAACTAACTAACACAAAAAATGTTGGTTTTGGTTTCATGGCTTTTCGTTCTCTAGCTGGTCGGGCGTTCCTCTGGAGAACCTCATTTTAATAACCATTGTAAATCTTCCTGTTAGGAATGAAAGCATCACCAGAGAGTCGCTTGACCGTCCAGTTGAATTTAGAGACCTTGGAGGCGGGGCCAGTGGCTGATGATCCCTTCCTTTGATTGGTCGTTTAGATTCCACTCCAGTCGAGTAGCTGATCATTTGACAGATTTAAAGACCAAATGAAACCATGGTGGCAGCTTTCGTTCTAGATCTGAAAAGGTGACCTGCAGTAATTGAGCCACAGCAATAAAGACTCAGCCTGAAGAACCTTGTGGCTGAGCTGCTGCTGCACAAAGAGCCGTTCACCTGTTTATTCAAAGTTCACCTGAAGTGTGTTGGATATGACATGAAGGGTTTCAGAGTCACACGGATCCATAACAGCCATAACTCCTCCTTCTCTTTATCTTGATATGAATGTCCAATTTACCATTCTTCTCCTTTAACTCTTACACCTCCTTTCTCTCCTCCCTCTCTCAGGTCAGTGACAACCATGATGGTTTTGTGCCTGAGGCTGCTGTTGCTCCTCCCCCTGGTTTGCTGTGTCCCCTCCCCCTCCCGCCCCCCCTCCAGACTCTGCAGACGCTGCTGCGACCACATCGAGCCGTCGCCGGCCACCGGCCAGTACCAGATCCCCGAGGTCCGCACGGTCATCAACATGACCATCCTCAAAGGTGACTATCTGACCGAGGAATCCACAGGGCGTGAACCCCCACCTCCTCCACGTTAGCAGAGAGGACACGTAGCAAACTAATAATTCAGAGTCCAGGTCAAACCTTTTCCACCCAAAGATGGATTCTGTCATTTTAGGTTCTTATCAAGCTGGCATTTGTTCAAGTAATAACTCTCCCAGTTTGAAAACCTCTGGGAAAAGAGAAAGAGGCAGATTTGTGTGACAAGAGATTAAATAGACAATAGTTTTCCGACAGCTACACAATCGGAGAGTTTTGTGAGAACATGTGTTTTGGATTTCGGAGACGTCGCAGCCAGCTTCCATCTGATGAGTCATCACTCTGTTGTTTAATCTGCTGGTTCTGGGATAAGTGAACATGCCAAGTCTGATCTGACCCACCAGCAACTCCCCCGAAACCAGTCCAACTGCTGGACCACAAACACAAGAAATATCCTTCTGTTGATCTCTCACACACCAGATACTAGCACACACACACACGCACACACTCTCACAAACACACACACCAGATACTAGCACACACATAGTTTGGGTTAATCCAGGCTTTGTTATACCACAGAGAAACAATGAAAGTTTCCATCTGAAGAACTTGGGTCCAACTTTTAATTTCTTGGACACAGTTGGTTTCTCAAAAATACTTTCCACTGAGCCACAAACTGACTGCACTAGGTCGCACAATGATCTGCACCACTGCACATGAAGTCCTGGTAAATGGTGAAGAAGGATTAACTCTCCAAAACTCCACCTTTATCAAGTGTCATTGACTTCCATTTAGTGCATTCAACATTTACGTGGTGGCCATTCGGGGCTCAGCATCTTGCTCAAGGACACTTCGGCATGCAGAAGTTAAAAGACTGGAATCAAACCTCCAACCTTCTGGTAGAAATATACAGTAGTTTCCACTGTGGTATAAAATATTTGTGGCACAATGGTGATGCAAACGAGATCAAGTAGAAGAAAGACACTCGCTCCAAACTCCATCAGCAACTTTAGTTATGATCCCTGAAGGCTTGAGGGATTGACTGGTTGCTCATTGGTGGGAGACAGGTTGAGGGCGACTGCAGGAACCAGGAAGTAACTTCTCTCAAAGTGGACACTTCAGTTTTAGTTTTGCAAAGACTGAGCAGGAGGAAGAGGAGTCTCCAAGCGGCCACGTGTGTCTGACTTCAGGACGAAGGATCAGTTCCATATATGGCCGTGAGAGCAGAGGTGGCTGCTGAGCTGCTGTTTGTGGAAAGAGTCGCCTCTTGGGTTTGTTTTGTGGGCAGACAGATCCCTGTGGATTTGTGTGTGTGTGTGTGTGTGTGTTTATGTGTGTGTGTGTGTGTGTGTGTGTGTGTGTGTGGGGGGGCTCTCACTGTGGTGAACTCAGCCCGGTCCCACGTCCTGCCTGAAGGGAACAAGGCTGCCTCCTAGAAACAACAACAGAGATGTGACGAGAGATTCATGTGTGGCTCATGGGTTTGAATTCACCAAGTTGATTTAAAAATATTTATTCAACGCTGCATGAATGGAAATGTGTCATCCCTCATATAAAATGGTCACTTTCAACAGTTTCAATAAGCTTCAAAGTTTCTCAGTTTATTGTCGAGGGGATGTTTTCACAGCTCTGAGGCATTTTTATTATTTTTTACAGCTGCTTCATTGAGATGTGAGGATGGAGAGTAAGAAGTGTCACTTCAGTGGGTGGACGTTGGCTCATTCATCATTTTCAGAGCCTGTTGTCAGGTCATATATGAAATTTTAAAACCCAGACGAGACAACGTGTTGAGCTGTTGTTAGGAAACTTTGTAAACAAGAGGCGAGAATAATATTGTCCACCAAATTCTTCTCACATCAGCAAGTGTCCACTTCTTCTGCTATCAAGAATCAAACCAAAATATCTTAGAAAGGAAAAGTTCCATCTTGTGCCAAAGACATAATTTGGAGATTTTTTCTTTATGACATTAAAACTTCAAATTGAAAATAAAAAAATTAAGCGTTAACCTCGGATGTTCCTGTCGGCACCGCTCATCTGTGTTTCCTCTTTTCTTCTCAGGGGACAAAGGAGACAGAGGAGATAAAGGGACACCTGGGAAGCCCGGTCTGGAGGGCACGGCCGGCTGGCGAGGACCCTCGGGCCCTAAGGGCAGCAAAGGCCAGGCGGGCTCCCCCGGGGACGCCTGCAAGATCCCTCACTCCTCCTTCTCCGTGGGCCGCCGGAAGGCCCTGCACAGCGTGGACTACTACCAGGCGCTGGTGTTCGACACCGTGTTCGTCAACCTGGACGAGCACTTCAACATGTTCAAGGGCAAGTTCTACTGCTACGTGCCGGGGGTGTTCCTGTTCAACATCAACATCCACACCTGGAACTTCAAGGAGACCTACCTGCACCTGATGCACAACGACAAGGAGCAGGTGATCCTGTACGCGCAGCCCAGCGAGCGGTCCATCATGCAGAGTCAGAGCGTGATGCTGAACCTGGCGCTGAACGACGAGGTGTGGGTGCGACTCTACAAGCGGGAGCGGGAGAACGCCGTGTACAGCGACGACGTGGATGTTTACATCACCTTCAACGGATACCTGGTGGCGCCGAGCCTCCAGTGAGAACCTGGGAACAACGAGCGGATCGGCACAAAGCTCGGGGTCGGATTGTTTACTTTTTTTGGCCGTGGATTCCACTTTGTCCCAAGACAGAAGAACTTTACAGGACGTTAGAAGTTTGGTGCTTTTTTCCTCTCTGCCTGGAAATGAACAAACTGAAACGTGGACTTCCCATAAAACATATTAGAATCAAAAAGGAGCAATAATTAAGAGGAAAGGTAACGAAGCACACGATTAGGAAAGAATGTTGAGTCACTTCCTTTGTGCCAGAAATACAATTTTGTACAAAGCCCACAATGTTTCCCTCTTCTGTGCTGAGCTGCTTCTCCTCTCACTTCAGGGACTTTGTGTTAAAGTTCTCTCACTTGTCAGGAATCCTAAAATCTGTGCAATCGTTTTCATATTGGTGCTGAGATGAGCAGTGAGATTGAAATGTGTTTTCAGAGGCTGCTGTCGAACATTCAGCACGTTTCCTCGGTGCCTTTCAGAAGAACAGTTTAAAGGGTCAGTTCAGACGTCCTCACTTCTCCTCACTTCTCCAGACAGAGTGTGACCAAGCAAATAGTTTAAATTAATGTTTCATGATCATTTTATCTACTGCAGGAGATTTTAAAAACGTTTCCCTCACAGGCCCACGACCTCAGAGGCTTGTAAACGAGCTAATTGGATGGAGTGTGATGTCAGATCCAGTTGAATTATTTCTATAAATTCGTATTTGAAACATCTAAGACATTAATGTGGTTTCAATGACTTTACATTTCTCCTTATGATATTTCGGCCCTTGTGTGTTTTGAGCATCAGATGCAACGTTTACCTCTAGAACCTGTTCTCTGTCATGATGTTCTCGTTTGTCCACCACGAGCAGAAGGTTTATTTTTAACAGGGTGATGGTCCCATTGGTCTCGATGCCGGAGTTTGTGCTGAGTCCTATCTGCCTGATGAAGACAGTAAAATCTTTATGGATGGTCACCAACCACCGACCAGGGTACAGACCAAATGACGTTAGAACAACCGAGCATTGATTCAGGTGAAATTGATCAGTAAGAGAGAGAGTTAGATCATCTGGGTGAGAGACCAGGTCGACTCTATGAAGAGCTTTCACATAAGCATGATTCATTTCTGGTGTCTGTAATTGGAGGAAATGGTCGAGCTGTGTGTTTACGCTTTTCAAAAATGTAACCGCTCAAAGGAAGTGAACAAACAAATACAGATTCTTCCTCTGCCCACAAACCAGGTTAAAACATTTACAGTCAGACGATGCTGATCCTGAATCTCAAACAAAATCCCTGATCTATGAAACTAAAAAAACAATTTGACATTGAGACCGTTTTTGAAAGATGCCTTAAAAGAACTTGTGCCATTTCTTGAACTGACCCTTTAAACGTGAACATTTCCTAACATATCAAACAATAATAAAAACAACATGGTGCTTTATTATCAGATGCAGGAATGCATTCTGGTTCTTGATGATGAAATGTCATGTATTGTCACAGTCTGCAGAGCCGTGTATGTAAATATATGTATAATAGCTCATATCTGTGCGAACACTTAATGCTGTTTGGGCTGGACTGTGTGTGTTTGTGTTTTTTATTTCTCCTTCTTTGTTGTTCTGCATCACTCAACATCCTCCAGACACTTGATCAGAAGAAATTAAAGGTTTTCATCATTTTCCAGAGAACTCAGACGCCTGTTTCTGCCAATCACACGTCACACGTCACATGTTCACTGTCCTCTTTCCTTTCCTGCAGGAGTTGACTCACCATTGAGCCGGGAAATGTTTTTTTTTGAGATGTAACCTTTAAAAACCGGCCAATAAACAAAACAAACCGGGAGAAAGAGAGAAGCATTCGTCAGCGAGCCGGCTCCATCTGCTCGGCCACGTCTCCCATTAGCTGTAACACCGTCCTGAGGGAGCTGGTGCTGGAGGGAAGGCAGACTGCAGCGTTATAAATACTTTAAGCTCCGAGTGGAGATCTGAGAAGCTCTGCAGGGAAACAGAGCCGGACACAACTCAACAGTTTCCTGGATCATCAGCTCAGACCAGTGGGGGGGTGTTCCAACATGCACAGTAAGCGAGATGTTCAAGTGAGCTCAGGCTGATTCAGTTCACCTCATCATGTATACATGTACAAGTGGGTCAAATGAAATGATTTGTTTTGGTTCAGGTAAGTCGGACTTAGTTCTGTCATTTGAGCAGAACATTTAAACTTTGGTTTGAAATCTAGAATAACAGCAGAGACAATAGTTAACCAAGTTCTGTGGAAATGTCTCCTTCTTGTTTCTGTGTAATCTGTGTAAAACAAACAAACAAACAAACAAACAGACAGAGGTGAAAACATAACTTCCTTCAAGGTAAAAATGAGTTACGATCAAATCCAGGTGATAAATCAATCAAACCTGAACATATAAATAACCACAAACAGAATGTTTCCAGCTCAAACCCTTTGTTGTGTATTCACGCTCGATTTGTTTCCCATTAAAGATAACTGCACACACTTACCCTCCCAGTCAGAAGCAACAATCAAATCACCTAACTCCACTTTTACAGGAACGATGAAAACCAGCGGAACAATGAGGCTTCACTGTAGAATCACCTGTAATTATCCCTGCTGAGCGATACACACTGTTAAACACAAACAAAACCAACACACAGACTCTTTAACACTGTTAAACACAAACAAAACCAACACACAGACTCTTTAACACTGTTAAACACAAACAAAACCAACACACAGACTCTTTAACACTGTTACACACAAACAAAACCAACACACAGGCGGTTACACACTGTTAAACACAAACAAAACCAACACACAGACTCTTTAACACTGTTAAACACAAACAAAACCAACACACAGACTCTTTAACACTGTTAAACACAAACAAAACCAACACACAGACTCTTTAACACTGTTACACACAAACAAACCAACACACATATGGTTTAACACTGTTACACACAAGCAAAACCAACACACATACGGTTTAACACTGTTTAACACAAACAAACCAACACACAGACTCTTTAACACTGTTACACACAAACAAAACCAACACACAGGCGGTTTAACACTGTTACACACAAACAAAACCAACACACAGACTCTTTAACACTGTTACACACAAACACAACCAACACACAGACTCTTTAACACTGTTACACACAAACAAAACCAACACACAGACTCTTTAACACTGTTACACACAAACAAAACCAACACACAGGCGGTTTAACACTGTTACACACAAACAAAACCAACACACAGACTCTTTAACACTGTTAAACACAAACAAAACCAACACACAGACTCTTTAACACTGTTAAACACAAACAAAACCAACACACAGGCGGTTTAACACTGTTAAACACAAACAAAACCAACACACAGACTCTTTAACACTGTTAAACACAAACAAAACCAACACACAGACTCTTTAACACTGTTACACACAAACAAAACCAACACACAGACTCTTTAACACTGTTACACACAAACAAAACCAACACACAGACTCTTTAACACTGTTAAACACAAACAAAACCAACACACAGACTCTTTAACACTGTTAAACACAAACAAAACCAACACACAGACTCTTTAACACTGTTAAACACAAACAAAACCAACACACAGACTCTTTAACACTGTTACACACAAACAAAACCAACACACAGGCGGTTTAACACTGTTACACACAAACAAAACCAACACACAGACTCTTTAACACTGTTACACACAAACAAACCAACACACAGACAGTTTAACACTGTTACACACAAACAAAACCAACACACAGACTCTTTAACACTGTTACACACAAACAAACCCACACACATACGGTTTAACACTGTTACACACAAACAAAACCAACACACAGACTCTTTAACACTGTTACACACAAGCAAAACCAACACACATACGGTTTAACACTATTTAACACAAAAAAAAACAACACAAAGGGGGTTTAACACTGTTTAACGCTGACTAACAAAGTGATGGGAGGATAATATAATAGTCGTTGGCTCTGACTCGGTGCTCATTAATGTGTATATGTAAATTCTTTATAACAATTTTACATGAACAGCCTTTTTAGAGGTTTCAGAGTTGAAAGATTTGATACAGAAAAAAAAACTCTTTCAAAACTCTTACTTATTTAACTTGATTCATTTGATACAAATTTTCCGCTATTTTTCGTCAGTTTGTCCCAAGAAGAAAACAACAATCGGATGATGAGTGTGTTGCGTTGACAGTTCCCAAACACTCTAATGAATCTGTGCCCCCCCCCCATGGTGCAGAAACCCAGGTGGTCTCTTCCTCCCTCGTTCACCTGTGAGCCGTCCTGATGATGGATCTTCTGACAGGTTGGAGCTGGAGGCTTCAGCTGCAGCTTGAACTCTTCACCGCTGCCTTGTCGGCATGCTGTAGCTTCTATCAGTTCAGGTTAAGTATGTGGGTGTCACTCACGGTTACAATTACAACAAATCACTGTCTGCACACAACAGCTGGACAGAATTGGAAGTCATGAAAATGCACGATATCTCTCGTCAGTTTTTCACGTCTCCGAGACAAAACCTAAAAACCAGACCCTGTAATAGCTGGAAATATGAATTATCTGATATTATTATTATTATTATCACGTTTCCTTATGTGCAGATAAAAACAGTCAGAAAGGAGAGCCCTCATTACACTGTGCAGTTGTGATGATGTTTGTGTCTCAAAACCGAAAGAAAGTAC